>NW_026873626.1:0-147543 GCF_032173495.1 Musca vetustissima | reverse complement strand
ACCAGCATCTGAACACCAGTCTTGAATAGTTCGGCTGGTAACCCATCGGCTCCTGCTGCTTTATTGTTCTTGAGCCGATTAATTGCTTTTATGACCTCATCTTGGCTAGGTGGTATACACTCTATACCATCATCTCTTATTGGTTCTGGGGTATCTTCCTCTCCGCCACTATTTGATACCAGAAGCTTTTCAAGATGTTCAAAACGCTGCCTGTATCTTGCACCAGGATTCCATCTTTATCTCTACAGGAGGATGTGCCTGCACCAAAACCTTTGGTTTGGTGTTTTACTCGTTGGTAAAATTTCCGGACTTCATTCTGACTCCTGTACATCTCGATTTGCTCACGCTAAAGCTTTTCTTGTTCTTTCTTCTTTTTTTTGAAACACGTTTCTCCTCTCTCCTTTTTTACCGATAATTCTCCATCGCATATCGTGTAAAACACTGGATGAATGCCTTCCGTCTATCACAACATGATCGATTTGTTTTCTAGTTGTTCGATCGGGAAAAATACAGGTGGCCTTGTGTATATCGATAAACTTGAATCTGGTGCTGCTGACTACCATGTTTTTTGCTACCGCGAAGTCAATCAACCTCATGCTGTTGTCTGATGTTTCTTCATGTAGGCTGAATTTTCCGAAGGTGGGGCCAAAAATGTGTTCCCTTCCGATTTTTGCAGAATTTTAATGTAATGGTCTGTTCACCTTTGTCTTCGGTCGGAACGTGGTCGCAAATGAGACTGATGTAGAATAACTTCGTGTATAGCAATTCGTTGATCTTCTGGAGTGAATCTGGAGAAGAGGAATTTTATTCTCCTGCTAACCATAAATCCGCAGCCAAATTCATGTCTCGTGTCATGGCAGCTATAACACAGTTCGTAATCGTCTGATTTATTTACGCCAATCATTTTCCATCGCATTTCCTGTAAGGTAATAATATCGGCTTTGTACTTCTTGAGTTCACCCGCAAAGGCAAAAACTCTAAGTGCAGATTCGCAGATCGTGGTCCTTTAAACGTTTGCGGGGTCGTCAACATTAGGGAGGTTTGGTTTTCTTTTTCTGAGTGTGGGCAACTATCCCGACGTCTCAACCCATTTGTTATAGTTCATATGGGTGAGCTCGCGGCACATATCAGCTCACTATTTCAATGGGTGATGAAAATAGTCAGCATCCACAATTGAGATAGAAGAGGGATTAAGATAAACCTGGGCTTCGCCATATTAAAGCCAATCAGAGCTGTTGCTTGATATCTATTATCCCCTACGCCACCCCATTATCTTCTGATCTTTGTCAAAAAAAAAATCATTTACTTTTTTATTCTTCTCAAATTAGTCCATTATTTCAATATTTCCGATTATGAAATGTAAATACCTATTTGTAAATATTACCTCAAAAAACTGAACAATGTATTTCCCTCCTCCCATCCAAAAAATGCTATTCGAACGTGACTGACATTTGAAAATTTCTTTACCGCAAAACAATGATGGCATAACCGGAAAACTAAATTATATAACTTAATTGTTTGCATCTTCGTACTTCCAAGCATGCATGCAGCTGCAAAATAAAATATTTTTTATAATATGAAAATTGAATTTTCTCCATAAACCATAATTGGTCAAACTAACCTATCGATTAGTAAGTTCGAATGTACGATACGTTCGTACGTTCAAACATGCGTTCGGTCATTTTATTTTCTTTTGAGGTTTTTAGTGTTTCGGTCAGAGTTACACATTTTTGTTCATTTCATTTTTTGTAGTTGTTTTAGTTCTGGGTAATTACCTAATGAAGAAAAAGAGAATATTTAAATAAAAACCAATAACTTAAGTTTTAGTCCTTGACGGACATACATTCACGTGTGTCTGGTTCTGCAGGAAGTAGTTGTGTATCTCTGTGTGCGTATGTGTGCTGGTTTCGGCACACTAATATGATTAAGTTCTTAACAAATAAAACCGAGTCACAAAAAATCCTATTGGGAAAATTTGCAGATCGATAAATGAAAGTGTGTTTCTAATGCGTTACATTTAGCAAATGGTGAATGTGACAGTCATTTAACACGCACAAACACACATGCATGAACACCTGTGGACACATATACACACATACTCACACATATTTGAATGTTTGGTTTGATTGTGTGTATGATGTGTATATAAGTTTGGTATATAGAGCGTAGAGTATGTACCACATTTATAGAGTTGATTACAACTGCTCCACACACACACACTTATTGACCACTGCGTGTGTGTTTAGTACTCCATTCTAATCAATGCGGCTGGGTAAATTGAAAATCCCTAATACTGCAGATTAGAAGTAATTAAAGCCTTGGTCACCCATCTGGTCACACTAGTCAATGTGTGTATGTATTTGAATTTATGCCTTTTTACTGAAGTTGAATGACCATCGTCCAAAAAAAAGAGGGTGATTGTTTTTTGCAATCATGTTGAGGGGATATTTTTGTTGGGTTAGAATTTGCTCTTTAATCAAGTTGATGTGAAAAGAATTCCGTTTTCTGTATTAAAGAGGGAAATACAAGTTGAACAATAGTAAACGTTGTTTAATTAGTACTGGATTGAAACACACAAAATCAATCTACAACAATATCCAATAAATTAAACATATATAATTCGGATATACATATATAAATTCGGAATTATATATGTAAAGTTTGTATATAGGCGTGTTTTCCGATTTCAACTTTAAATTTCATCACAGGCAAAGTCAAATTTTAGCAAATCTGCGTGAATAAATGGAAGACATTGGGTGTCAACTCCAGGCTGTACGGCGGATGACTCATCAATTCCACGTTTTACTTGATCATGCAGAACATTCGCCACAGGTAACATTTCGCTAAAGAAAACGGCGACTATTTGCTTCGAAGACACACTCTGTTGATTTCTGAGCGATTGTTTCGGTCTCATGCTCATAGGTTCATGATTTTTCTTCTACGAAATTTCTTAAGAACTTCTTTGCTCAGTCAGAACAGTTGCCACAGTCCGGCTGAATAAATTTAAAACATTTGTTCAATAGTTTTTTAGTGATATGCATATAATATATTGAAACCGGTTTATTATTTGAATATTCGGTTCAAAAATTTGGAAAACGCGTTCGGTTTTCCTCGAAATTTATTTTTTTGACATATTTGACATAAACGAGTGTTCTACATAAGACTTTGAGGACCTAAAATCTTATGAACAACATTTTTGCGAGGATGAAGAATCCCCTTTTGCCGCCGAAAAGAATCGAGTTAGAAGGACAAAAATGTATAATATTGCTATAAATGAAGACATGAAGCTATCTCCATCTCCGACATTTGACCTATAAAGAATTTTCCTTCTGGGGTTTCATATTCTCATCATGGTCTTTCATTTCAAATAGGAATTTTCCACCCCCTAGCACAAAGTTATTAAAAAATGCACTCATTATGCGTTGTTCGAGGTCAACCATTATAAATAACTTTGTGCTAGGGGGTGGAAAATTCCTATTGGAAATGAAACACCATGATGAGAATATGAAACCCCAGAAGGAAAATTCGTTATAGGTCAAATGTCGGAGATAGAGATAGCTTCATGGCTGTAATATAGTATTTTTAACCTTATTAAGTAACAAATCTTTGCACCATACACTATTAATATTGGTCCACTTTTCAAAAAAAAAAAAAAAAATTGGCCGTAATTAGTGCGAAACAGTAAAGTCAGACAGGGCCGACTACATGATAGCATTCACCACTTTGGGTACATACAATAGAAACTATTTAGATGGTTATTCTAACAGACGTAGTAGTTTTGAAGGACCTTTGAAGGATTATGAATTCAGATGGAAAAATATATGAGAGATATATCTAAATCTCAACCAATTTCAACTACCGAGCAAACATTGGGAGTTTGGTACATTATTTGGATAAAATCGGACGAAACTATATATGGGAGCTATATCTAAATCTGAACCCAAGATTCTGTGTAGTCCTCAAATATTTGTTAATTTGAGCAAATTTTTGCAACCAAATGGGTTATATTTTGATATTTTAGGTTCTCATTTGGTGTCAGACTTTCAAACCTTCTTCCTAAACATTTACCATGGCATATTGAAGCTAATGCCGTTTTAACTTGATTTGTATAACTTACACGACAATATCGTGACGGTATTTGTATGTTAGTGTGACCCCAATATTGTGGCCAATTATTTGTTCTAGAACCGATATTTTAAAAATCGTCATATCTCGTCTGTCTGATTTGCAATCGAACTACAGTCCGCAGTTGTAAACCAATTGCTATGAAACATTGTTTTTGTCCGATTTTTTATTTTTTGTTTTGATTAACGGTCTATATTTAGCGGGTCAAATGCACCTAGACTTTTGTGTAAACCTTTATTCTGATATGAATTACAATGCCTAAAGAGAACTGTTATGGGAGATATACTAGCAAATTTTTCCGTTTGTAACTCATCGAAATAGTAATTTCCGACCCTATATATATTCTTGATCAGCGTAAAATTTTATGACGATTTAGCCATGTCCGTCTGTCTGTCTATTGTAATCACTCTAGCCTTGAGATAGATCTAAACTATTGTGCATAGAGTCGTATTTTGTCTGCAGGCAGGTCAAGTTCGAAGATGGCCTATATCGGACCACCCATATAAGGGTACCCCGCAATGTTCGGTATTTTGGGGTTCTTGGGCGTGTTTTTCAACTGATTTCGCTGAAATTTGGTACAATAGGTTCTTCTTGGGTACCAAATTTCCCCACTAAAAATTATAAATATAGGTCCATTTTTTTCTGGTGGCCCCCATATAACGGTACCACTAATTTTCAGTATTTTGTAGACTATGTTGGCTGTAATTTAGTACTTGGAGTTCTTATTGGATAGAAAATCTCTCCATAAAAAAATAAAGATAGGTCAATTTTTTCGGGTAGCACTCATATAAGATTACCCTCCAATTTTCGGTAATATCCCTACCAAAAATTATTAATATTTCCCGCCATTTAGTCCCCATATAACCCCCTTCTTTATATTACAATAGTTATCTGATTTGTTCCGTGTGTTGGGGTTATCCCCATATATGCGTATTCTGCCATAGTATGAGGGATAGTCGTTACTCGGAATCAGTTTTTACCCTGCAAAGATTGAAATTCTAAGACGATTTAGCCATCTGTTTTAATCATTCCACTTCTAAGGATATCGTGATAAAAAACCCCGAACCCCACAATAATGAAATATATCGGGATGTTCCCCATTTAGTGGTACCTTCTGAGAAACAAAACTAAAACATTCGCTTCGAAATTGAGCTGTATCAGTCATTGATTAGGCATAGCCCCTCAATAATGTGAACCCTACATATAGGCTAATTCCTACTCTATGTAATCAAAATGGTCCCCCATAAGCATAGGCTCATATAACTTTGTACTCTAAATTGAATTGATTGAGAATTTCAGACACATGATCTTCCCATTAAAAATTTCTTACATTTTTATTTGGTGTACATAATGGTTTACACAAATCGGTTTGTAGAATTATCGATATAGGTCCACTTCTTGGTATGTTCCCTATATTTTCATTTCAAAATGCCTATGGTGGAGGGTATCCAAAGTTTGGCCCGACCGAACTTAACGCTTTTTTTCACTTGTTTAATGTTTTGCTTTCGTTCTAAATTGAGGGATATTCCATATATTATTTATTATTCCAAATATTATTTATTATTCCAAAAAATGCTATATTTAATTCGAATTAATTCAATATTTATTTAATTATTTGTGCATGCAATCAACAAATTTGGAATATGTTTTTTTCATTCCATACAAATATTCTTCGAAAAGTTTTTTTGTTTCTTATTTCAAAAATTGCTTAAAGAACATTAGAGAGAGAAAACACATTATTACAATCTTGGGATTTCTTAGTTTGTTATTTGTTTTCCTTTTCCATGGTGGCCTGCCATAAACATATCCGCTCCGTTTCATTCCACTCCCCTCATCCTTACCTATTTAATATTTCACTCTCTATATATATTCATATGATTGTCGATTTTTTAGATCATGTGAAACTATTATTCTACTTGTGCTGCTGCTGTTGAATATATTTGATTAGAAAACTATTTCGTTTGCACTCGAATTGATTTCGTTTCTTTCAATATTTTTTTAATTTTCATTTTCCGTTTTTGATATTCATTGCAACTCTCTTTCAGGCAGCCAACCCAACCAGTCAGCCATTCAAATAAATTTACATATTCCCAATAACAGTTTAATATTTTTCTTTGAATGCAAGCAGAACAAGAATGCAGGAGGGCAGTCAGCACAATGCAACAACAATAACAAATAACTAATGGGGAATGGATGGTTTGAAGTTCGAAGGTCGGGTCGACTTTTGAAATGAGCTGCATATTATAACATTATTATTAGGACCTATATTAAACCAGTAAGGAAAGTAGTAAAGTTGGACGGGGCCGACTTAGCACACATCATTCTAGGCTTAATTAAGTACGATCTGCCAAATTTCGTGTAAATCGAAAGTTATATAGGATCTTTGGTGCACCTTTTATATGAAATCGGACGAAAATATATATGGGAGCTATATCGAAATCTGAAAAGACTTTTCCCAATTTCAATTTCAGGGTTCGTCCTTGGGACAAATAAATGAGTTGTGCCAAATTTCATCCAAATCGACTCATAAATGGAACCTGTACTTTGTTTACAATTTAACATGGACAGACAGACGGACGGACATGCCTAAATCGACTTAGAAAGTGATTCTATGGATATACTCAAAAGCAAACATATGCACAAAGACAGAATACCCTGTACCACAGTGTGGTGAAGGGTATAAAAAGTTGAAACGTTGGTATCCTCTTGAGGGGGGGATTCAAAAATATCGAAAAATCGGTGGGGACTTTTATGTGAGGTCTTAGTTATTGTAAATGTCGTCCTAGATATTTTTTCGATGATAATATTAAATACTAAATAAAGACACGGAAGTTGGAAATCTGGGATAGGAACCTCAAATTACCGACAATCTAGAGGAGAACATATTATGGAGGTTATTAAAGACACTTCGGTGGGAAAATTTGACTAAAATGTTAGAGTCTTCTATAAGAAGACCTCTTGGTCTTCTATAAAAAGACCTTGGTCTTCTATAAGAAGACCTCTTGGTCTTCTATAAGAAGACCTCTTGGTCTTCTATAAGAAGACCTCTTGGTGTTCTATAAGAAGACCTCTTAGTCTTCTATAAGAAGTCCTCTTGGTCTTCTATAAGAAAACCTCTTAGTCTTCTATAAGAAGACCTCTTGGTCTTCTATAAAAAGACCTTGGTCTTCTATAAGAAGACCTCTTGGTCTTCTATAAAAAGACCTCTTGGTCTTCTATAAAAAGACCTCTTGGTCTTCTATAAAAAGACCTCTTGGTCTTCTATAAGAAGACCTCCAGATCTTCTAGAAGAAGACTTCTTGGTCTTCTTTGAGAAGACCTCTTGGTCTTCTATGAGAAGACCTCTTGGTCTTCTATGAGAAGACCTCTTGGTCTTCTATGAGAAGACCTCTTGGTCTCCTATAAGAAGACCTCTTGGTCTTCTATAAGAAGACATCTTGGTCTTCTATAGGAAGACCTCTTGGTCTTCTATAAGAATACCTCTTGGTCTTCTATAAGAATACCTCTTGGTCTTCTATAAGAAGATCTCTTGGTCTTCTATAAGAAGATCTCTTGGTCTTCTATAAGAATACCTCTTGGTCTTCTATAAGAAGACCTCTTGGTCTTCTATAAGAAGACCTCTTGGTCTTCTATAAGAAGACCTCTTGGTCTTCTATAAGAAGACCTCTTGGTCTTCTATAAGAAGACCTCTTGGTCTGCTATAAGAATACCTCTTGGTCTTCTATAAGAAGACCTCTTGGTCTTCTATAAGAAGACCTCTTGTTCTTCTATAAGAAAACCTCTTGGTCTTCTAGAAGAAGTCCTCTTGGTCTTCTAGAAGATGTCCTCTTGGTCTTCTAGAAGAAGACCACTTGGTCTTCTAGAAGAAGACCACTTGGTCTTCTAGAAGAAGTCCTCTTGGTCTTCTATAAGAAGACCTCTTGGTCTTCTATAAGAAGACCTCTTGGTCTTCTAAAAGAAGACCTCTTGGTCTTCTAAAAGAAGACCTCTTGGTCTTCTAAAAGAAGACCTCTTGGTCTTCTAAAAGAAGACCTCTTGGTCTTCTAAAAGAAGACCTCTTGGTCTTCTATAAGAAGACCACTTGGTCTTCTATAAGAAGACCACTTGGTCTTCTATAAGAAGACCACTTGGTCTTCTATAAGAAGACCTCTTGGTCTTCTTTAAGAAGACCTATTGGTCTTCTATAAGAATACCTCTTTGTCTTCTATAATAGGACCAAAAGAAGTCCTCTTGGTGTTCTATAAGAATACCTCTTGGTCTTCTATAGAAGGACCTCTTGGCTTTCTAAAAGAAGACATAATGGTCTTCTATAATAGGACCTCTTGGTCTTATATAAGAAGATTGCTTATAAGAAGAAATGCTGGTCCTCTATAAAAAAAGACCCCTCGTATGCTCTAAGAAGACCCCACGATGTTCTATAAAAGAACCTCAGTATATTCTATTAACAATTTTGTGATGTTTAAATGACGAATAACACGAATCAGCCTTCCATGCATAGTGTAGGGTATTCTCACTGAAAAAAACTCTGCAAACTTTGAAAATAATACCAGTTCTAAATGATTTGAAAATAGGAAAATTTGCATTACAAATTTGCTTTACGTATAATAGTTCGAAAAAAAAGTAGAAGACGAATTAGAAACCGAACAAGTAAATCGAATGCAAAACTACAAAACTTCTACAAAACAAACATATTGAAGAAATGGACAGACTAGCAGACGGACAATACTCAGAATTGCTTATGCTGGTATATACATATACATAGCCCTTACACAATCTTCTTATTGTCCAATTACTTCTAAGTCTGTGAAAGTCTTAAGGTCTTCATTCTGTCAAAATGGAATTTTATTTTAATTTTCTCCACAGAAAAAACTCTTCGTTGACACTTTGCTCTGAACTATGACTTCGAATGGGTAATCAAGTTATGACCTCTTCTTACCTTTCCTCATCTCATCAACCAAAATAAGTAATAAAAGTGTTAGGATTCCAACAACAACAACTAAGAATTAATTAAGAAGTGTCAAAATAGCTTAGAAATATTTTTCCAAAAATCAATTGGAAAAACATTTGAATATTTTTTTGTGTTGGCATTGCCATTGTCGGCTGCATAAAATTGCAATAAAAATAATATTGAAAAATGTCAAATGAAAACGACATGACCTGAGATGCAAGGAAAATTGCATTGCATGAATGTTTAAATGGTAGAACAGGTGGGAGATTTTATAGGGGGAAATAATAAAGGGCCTATATTAATAAAGATGAGGGCTCTAGATTGGAAAAATGTTCTTTGTCGACAATTAATTTACCGGAAGATATCGGAAAATAGGAATCTGGCTACTCTAAATTTAAATGCTTGATATTAGATTTCCTTTCAAAACTAAGCATTTTCTTTATTTTAATTTATTTTTTTATTCTTCCCATCATCTATGCCCCTCTGAGGCTCCATAAATATCAAATTCGCCTCCTTTTGTACTTGACAATTTCACTTACATTGCATAAAAATATGCAAACACTTAAATGATTATTCAAATACGTATCCAAATATCTATGTACATCGATACAAATAAACAATATATGAAATGTCTGTCTGTATATGTGCATGTATATTTGTTTTAGATGATGGAAATATCCTTAGGATTGTTTTCAGATAAATGAAATCATATTAAAGTGGAAATTGTTCAAAGAAACCACACAATAATTAAATAAATGTCGAATATTATTTTTTAATTCTTAAAGACATTCTGGCATATCAAGTCGGAGCCAAGCCAACTCGATGTTGATTTATGGTGACAAGGTCAGAGAAAAGTGTTCGCAAAATAGTCATATAAACCTCATGTTTAACTTTCGTAACATTTTTAATTTAAATTTAGAAAATATTAAAATCAAATATTTCCTACCTAAAATAGTATTTTTCACCATAATTGTTCATAAAAACTTCCCCTATCGCTCTGTTTACCAATGTCGAAGCACTTTCAACACTTCGATTGACATCTCAAAAACAAGGTTTTCGTGCGATTCTTGATCTGAGTTAAGTCATCCAAAGACTTCAGGCAAATAAATGTCATTACACCGCTCAGAATTGACAGCCCTTCCAGTCTGGAAGAAGAATCAGGCGATCATTTCATATTGTTTTTAAACACCGCTATTGGATTTCTTTGCAGAATTAGATATGATCCTATTTTTGGATAGATTTTAAAATATTGCGAGATCCCACAAGAACAACCTTTACGAGCTCATGCTCATGTATGCTGACACCATATATATATGTCATAATAGCAAAACTTAGAGTTGGGTAGTTCCGAAACGAACTAGTTCAAAGAAACTTTTCAGCTAATGGGCTGATTGGTACAAGGTCTGGATCATTCGTTCATCTAGTTCACGTTCACCTAGTTCATTTTGATACAATCGTCAGTTTATTATGTCGTTCATTGACCTACTGAACTGACGTTTATCAAAGAATTACTAAATGAATGACCTAGTTTTTTGCGGAGTGACCCGAGCGAACCTTTTCAAGAGCGAGACTTCACAACTCTAGCGCAACGGTATAAGCTTCACTCTTTAATATGTAATATCAATCCATTGATTATTTGGTGCACAATCGACATGAATAGGACAAAGTTATATATGGAAGCAATGCTATATCTAAATCTGAACCGATTTCAAGGAAACATGCCAGAGGATAATTTACATTAATTTCAGTACGTTGTGTCAATCCGCCTAGCTATGGGTCTATAGTGCACCATTTACTTAAAATTGGACGAAAGTATATATAGCAGCTATATCTAAATCTGAACCGATTTTCACGAAACTCAGCACACATCATTCTGGACCTAATACTCTACCATATGCTAAATTTCGTGCAAATCGAAAGATATATATTGACTTTGGTACACAGTTTACCTTAAATCGGACGAAAATATATATGGGAGTTATATCTAAATCTGAACCCATTTTCATCAAACTTAACACGCATCATTCTAGACCTAATTTATTACGATATGTCAAATTTCGTGCAAATCGTAAGTTATATTGGGACTTTGGTGCACCATTTACATTAAATCGGAAGAAAATATATATGGGAGCTATATCTAAATCCGAGCCGATTTTCAGGAAACTTAACATGTATTATTCTAAACTTTATTCAGTACGCTATGCCAAATTTCGTGCAAATCGAAAGATATATAGGGACTTTGGTACACCATTTACCTTAAATCGGACGAAAATATATATGGGAGCTATATCTAAATCTGAACCGATTTTTCCCAATTTCAATAGGGTTCGTCCTTGGGCCAAACAAATGAACGTGCCAAATTTCATACAATCCGGATCATAAATGCGACCTGTAATTTGTTTACAATTTAACATGGACAGACGGACGGACATGTATAAATCGACTCAGAAAGTGATTCTATGCATATTCTCAAAAGCAACCATGGGTCTATCTCGATTATTTTTGCCTGTTACACACATACGCACAAAGACATAATACCCTGTACCACAGTGTGTATAAAAATCATGACGGATTGCATTTGTCGCAGCCGGCAAGATTTCAAGATTATCCTACTAAACTTAAAACAAATATTATTTCAATTTTTTTTGGAGTTTATTTACATGGGTTAATATGTGGATTTGAGGCATGTAATATTTACAGGGTGTTTGGGAGGGGGTATTTATTTACAATATATAAAAGTAACGACGCTTTACCCACTACTGATATGTTTTATAAACGGTACTACATACCTATATCAGGTGTCCCAAACCTACGATGATAGAAAAATAACTGGTCATCTCTATATAGAAGACCTTCTTCATTCAAATTGGCTAAGCTGCTCGGGGGCGTATAGTTGGCCCGAATTAACCTTTCGACGTCTGCAAAAAACTATCTCTAACTTATTTTCTTAAGTTGCTGCTCGGTCTAGGAACCTAAGAGCACTAGCCGATGGAATCATATACTATTCTATTGACACAGAGTCGCCAGATTGCATCGACCCCTTACATTTAAGCCAAAACAGGACCTAAAAATTCGATTCAATGCGCAGCCTCTCCATTTGGTGGGAAGACATCCCAAACCAAACAGGGAAGACATACCCAATTAGTGACATTTTTACATGCTTGTTGAAAAGAAGCCTAAATATAACGGAAGGTCCACCAGTTGCTTTGATAGCAGGCTGGTAACACCCAAATATGCCTTTGACTTTCCTGAGAAGGTAGTCAATATGCCTTACAAACTCAAATTTACTATTTAAGATTACAGTATATAAGCTGGTCGGAGTTTTTTTTTTGCTCATACGTACAGAATAACGTCTTAAAAATTAGAACGGATTGAATTATATAATAAAAAATCACCCTTAAAACGAAACGTAAAATCACCCTTAAAGCTTTATGGCTAATATACGACAAAAATGAAACTCATTGAAATATTGGTCTCAGACTCCATGTTTCTTTGGACCAAATCCGTTTCAGACAAATTGAAGTCGATTTACAAATATCCGTCCGTCTCTCTGTCTCACCGCACGATAACTCTCGAAAGCAGTAACCGATCTCATTATAAATTTGCCAATTGTATTATTTATTACAAACATAGATCAAGTTTGAAGATGAAGGATATCGGTATTCTCTTTCTGGTACCTTAACTACAAAATGGTCAGAACATTGCTGACCGGACTATCCGATTTAAACGAAACCTTCCTCAACAAAATATTTTAAATATGACTATATAATATAGAATGGTGGGTCTACATTTTGAAAACTTGTACATCTCATATGATGCGAACATTTCATCGAAACTTCGCGCATCGTAGTATGTTTACCTTACCTAGATTTAGTCTGAAGATGGGACACATCGGTCCACTTTTTCTGGTATCTCCATCATAAAATGATTCTCTGTCCGATTTTTAGATATAACTTGACACAATTACTCTTGTTTCAGCTATTTGGTCTGAGTCAAAAGAGAGGGTTGGGAATCCGATTTTAGAATGTGCTATATTTTTATTGTGTCTTGTATCGATTCACTTGCTCATAACTTTATGTGATAAAAATGCTACGTCCACTTCCTTTTTTATTTGTTGGTGAATATATAGGCGGAATTTTCTCCGCAGTCGAGTCACGTCCCTACAGATCTAGTGTATCATCATAGGATTAAAAACCCATTTAGGGCATACGGCTTTCCTAGATAAATTACATATGGTAGTTGACAAATATACAGACATTCTTATGTTACGAATTGCCAGCAGAAATCGAAATATTCAATTTAGTATCTCAGGTTGAAAAATTGACCTAGGACCTTGAATATAACGAAATCAACAAACTACCAAAATTTTTGGGTAACGTTATATGGAAGATATGCCACAACGTAAACTGATTCCGATAATTATTGGAAGGAATATGAGGCACGCCCTGATAACCTACATAATCAAATTAGGCACTATTCGGTTGAAAAACGAAAATACCACCATTATATGGAGTTTTCTCGGAAACTTGGGCCAATTTTAATAATTTTTGATAAGGACACCGAAAACATACATGCAGTATAGTGAGCCTTTCAGAACGTGGACCTATTACGATATTGTCTAAGGATCAATACTATGCGACGTCCAAATTCAGAGTTAAAACAATTTTGGCCGTATTAACAAGTTTGTGCATTTAGTGTGCCTAAAATGGACCTGCACTTTATATGAGGAGCTTTGTCGATATTAGACATTTTTTGCAAGAGTGCTATATAAGGCGTGGATTTTTAAAGAATATTTTTCAGGAGCCTTTATAAGCCGTGGATTTTTAAAGAATATTTTTTCAGGAGCCTCTATAAGGCGTGAATTTTTAAAGAATATTTTTTCAAGAGCCTTTATAAGGCGTGGATTTTTAAAGAATATTTTTTCAAGAGCCTTTATAAGGCATGGATTTTTAAAGAATATTTTTTCAGGAGCCTCTATAAGGCGTGAATTTTTAAAGAATATTTTTTCAAGAGCCTTTATAGGGCATGGATTTTTAAAGAATATTTTTTCAGGAGCCTTTATAAGGCGTGCATTTTTAAAAACCTTTTCGGGAGCATTTTTAAAGCGTTGCTTTTTAAAGAATATTTTTCAGGAGCCTTATAATGCGAGGATTTTTATTAATTTTTAGGAGTCCATAAAGAGCATGTATTTTTAGATAGTTTTCCTTAACTGTCACTTTTGTACATACCTGAGTATCTAGCTTACAATATGTACTATGTACATTAATTGAAGTAAAAACCACCTTGTGGTTATCAATGCCTTACCATTATTGCCGCACTTTGCAAAAATAATTTCCTCAGCTAACACACAAAAATATTCCCCTATAAAAACTTTATTTAAGCTCATTGGTAACCCTGTTAAACAATCAAATGGCAAAACTCACCACCTTTTTGGCCTGCATTCTCAATAACAATAAGCAATGGCCATTTACCTTCGTGTAATTATTTTGCAATAATGTTAGTACACGTTAGCTCAGTGGTAGAGCGTTCGCTTTGCATGTGAAAGGCCCCGGGTTCGATCCCCGGCATCTCCAAGTGATTTTTTGTTATTTATGAAAAAATAAAACTTGGATTTAACTTCACAGAAATTGTTACATGGAATAAAGTAGTTTACAAAATAAAAAAATACGCATATAATTTACGTCAATGTTTTCATTGCCATACAAATGCATAAATTTACTTCGTAAGCATTTGTGGTTGTTTTCCCTTTTCACATGACATTTCAACCCTGATTCGCTAGTTAGTTATCAATGCGACTCGTATATTGCAATGTGACTCATACATAGCATTGTGTGCTGAGCCTCCGCTGTTGTGAAACATTTGTCCCAACGTGTATAACAAGCAGAGTGGCGCAGTGGAAGCGTGCTGGGCCCATAACCCAGAGGTCCGAGGATCGAAACCTTGCTCTGCTAAGTAAGTTATTCGAAATGATAATTTTTTTGTTCTATAAATTGTATATAATTTTTATAGGTTTAGGAAAACCGTCTTATTCATTTATATGCGTCGTACTTTGTTTTCAATGGAAAAAAACAAAGAGGATTCAATTATTTTTTTATTTCATGAGAACAACTGCACTTCGAGATGATCCCATACCAAAAAAGTCTCCCAAATAAACAGTGTTGGGTAAAAAAGCAATTGATGCGAAATGAGTGGGTACCCGAAGAAAAAAATAGTTGTGGTAATGATGATGATGCCCAGCAAAAATAAAATGGATATTTTGCAGCACCGAATTATTAGGCGAACATCAATTTCAAACGGTCGCTAACAGTAACTGTTAGTCACAAGTAAATAATGAAATAACATTTGATTTTTCTGCTTAAATGCAGCCAGCGTTATAAGAAAATTGGAGTTACCATTTTAGGCGTTTTCGACCATTATTTTCAATTTAATGTTTGGTCGGCCATTTGTAGATAGATAACATTTTTATGTGATCTAAAATTATTTAAAAAAAATGCAGCCGAAACAAAAACTGCAGCTAAATCAACATTAGAGACATGGCTCTCAACATTCTAACACCAAATAGGACGTGAGCCAAGGAGGAGAGGAGTTAATTGGAAAAAAATCAACATTAAAATAATAATATTGATAAAAATAATATTGATAAAAATAAATTTAAATGCCAAAAAATAATGCTTAATTTAAAAACGTGGTCTATACCCTTCAGCAGAAGCTGAATTGTGTGTTAAATTTGTCATTCCGATTGCATTCCTTTACATTATATATATTTACGATCGGAATAAAATTCTATGTCGATTTAGCTATGTCCGAAAATATATATCGGTCCACAGTTGGACCGAGAGAGGATTTTTGGGCACGTTTTTATACCGATTTAGATGTAGTTTAGTATTTGGATTCTTACCAGATATTATCAATAGTCCCGTTAAAGAATCTACTAATTTGCAAGTTTTGCAACTTTTTACTCGAAAACCGTTCCTGAACCCACAAATCTGGTAAAACATTGAATCAAATTTAAGAGAGCACAATACAAAATAGCGTTCTATCTGTAAACTTTTTACTCGAGAATGTTGACCGAGTAAAAATGGTAAACAGGAATGACTACTTCTTTTTGGCCATTATGTTGATTTCGAAGTATTGCCATCTAATTTTGGCATATTTACTAGATTTGCGTTCCCGAACTTTTCAAATTATTTTGTACTCCCAGAGAGATTTTGAATGTTTCCCTTTTTATTTACTTACTTACTTAGCTGGCTTGTTACAGAACGGTTGTTCCATAAGCCGAGCTTAAAAAAGATTTCCAAGCGCGTCTGTCTTGTGCGCAAATCCACCAATTTGGAAGACCACGTTCCAAGATGTTATTTTCTACTTGGTCTTTCCATCTAATTCGTGGCCTTCCCCTTCTACGGGAACAATCAGTAGGCTCGCTTTTATATGCCTTTTGAGCTGGGGCATTTTCATTCATCCGCACAACATGGCCTAGCCACCGTAGTCGCTGCAGCTCAATAGGACTGACTATGTCGATGTCCGCGTATAAATTATAAAGCTCGTGGTTCATTCGACGCCGATATTCAACGTCATGCAGATCGGCCCGTAGATCTTTCAGAGAATTTTTCTCTCAAACACCCCAAGAGCGAGTTGATACCATCAGCTTGGTCTTCTCGCCGTTTATTGCCAGACCCACTTTGGCAGACTCCTTTTCAATATGTTCAAAGGTGGCTGTTATCGCTCGCAATGTTCGACCCATTATATCGATGTCATCGGCGTAGGCGAGTAACATGTGTTGTTTGGTCTACAGAGTGTCATTTCTGTTCACCTTTGCGTCTCGTATGACCTTTTCCAGCAGGTTGTTAAAAAGATCACACGACAAACTGTCACCTTGTCTGAATCCTCGTTCGGTATTGAAGGGCTCCGATAGGTCCTTTCCTACTTTAACTGCTAACCTTGTGCCACTTAAAGTTATCCTGCATAGCCGTATTAATTTTGCAGAAATGCCGAACGTAGACATGGCTTTAAACTCCTCTGAACGGATAGGGCTGTCGAATGCGGCTTTATAGTCGACAAATAGGTGGTATGTGTCGATGTGTTTTTCGTTGGTCTTTTCCAGGATTTGGCGCAGAGTGAAAATCTGGTCAATGGTGGATTTGCCAGGTCTGAAGCCGCATTGGTATGATCCGATGATGTCATTGACCATAGGCTTCAATCGTTCACACAGCACACTGGATAGCACTTTATATGCGATGGGAAGGAGACTTATTTCTCTATTGTTGGCACATATCGTCTTGTCTCCTTTTTTGTGCACGGGACACAGGATGCTGAGGTTCCAATCATTGGGCATGCATTCATCTACCCAAATTGTGCTAATCAGCTGGTGCATGCTCCTGACCAGCATCTGGCTACCAGTCTTGAATAGTGGTAACCCATCGGCTCCTGCTGCTTTGTTGTTCTTGAGCCGATTAATCGATTTTATGACCTCATATTGGTAAGGTGGTATACACTCTATACCATCATATCATATTGGTTCTGGGGTATCTTCTTCACCGCCACTATTTGATACCAGAAGCTTTTCGAAATGCTCCTTCCAGATCCTCAACACGCTGTCTGTATCTGCCACCAGGTTTCCTTCTTTATCTCTACAGGAGGATGTGCCTGCTCCACAGCCTTCGGTTTGGTGTTTTACTCGTTGGTAAAATTTCCGGACTTCATTCTGACTCCTTTACATCTCGATTTGCTCCCGCTTAGATTTTTCTTGTTCTTTCTTTTTTTTCTGAAAATACGTTTCTCCTCTCTCCTTTTCACCCGATAATTCTCCGTCACATTACGTGTTGATACTGTCTGCAGGGTTGCCCTATACGCTGCGTTTTTCAAATCAGTAGCATTACGAAACTCCTGATCGTACCAGCTTTACTACCTTTTACTAGCTTTACTATTAAAAAAGTACAGAAACAGACCAAATATTGTTCCACTTTTACATTATAATCCTCTAAATTTCAGTTTTTTGGGGCAGTTTGGTTATATATTTCGGAGCCTTGTCGCCTTGCGTACCATCCGATTATAGAGATGTGTACGACACCTTCGAAAATTATAAATATTAGATGTTAAATGTTTTTGAATTGCTTGACATCGGAAGTCGCAGCAGTATAAAATAATTCCAGTGGGGTTGAAAACCTCATCGCAAATAAATGGTGGACACTTTACGAACATATGTCTTGAAAAATGGCTGCAATTTAGTATTTCTGGTGTCCACTGTGTTGCAAGATTCACATATTTATTATAAATGTCCCAACTCTTTTCCATTACATCGTGAATAATTAAAAACCTCTCGTCCAGCTGATTATATATGAAATGGACCAAAAACTTTATTTTTATCTATTTTTGTGGACGCTCTAGAAGTCAAAATTATGACCCAAACATCGCAAAATTTAACACAGAGAAAGTATTCTGACACGGAATAAGCATGACTGCTTTGGTGAAGATCGTTCAATATTTAGCGGATCAAATAGACTAAGACTTTCGTGTGAAATGGCAAATTTTGCATACTATAGCGTATATTTCAACCCTTTCAGTGTCAAAAAAAAAAAATGTCGAAATAAAAATCTACAATTTTGTATTTAAAATCATATATAGCCATAGAGTTTAGAAAAAATAGCAATTTTCATTTTAACCCTCTGACAAATTCGTCTGTCTTTCAGCAAAAACAACAACATCAATAGTAACGATACATAGGATAACCGAAAAATCCCAAAAAAAGAGAGTACTTTTAAATGTCGAATATATTCGACAAAAACTCCCGAGAAGTTGATTGTATATCGATTATATTTTTTAGTATTACATTATCACTCAAGAGGGCTGCTGATCGCTAGGAAATTTTGATCGAGGTTCTACTTTTAAATGTCGAATATATTCGACAAAAACTCCCGAGAAGTTGATTGTATATCGATTATATTTTTTAGTATTACATTATCACTCAAGAGGGCTGCTGATCGCTAGGAAATTTTGAACGAGGTTCTAATTATGGTCAAGGACGACGCCTATAATTTTCGATGACGGTTAGATGATATTTAGGGGGTGAAATGACGGAAAAAATATTTTTGTTTGTCACTCTAGCCGCCACAATTACAAACCGGACATCAGAATTTGTCCCCAGGAAGGCGAATTCGAATAGCTGTCATGATGCCGCAGTTGAGTTGTTGACATTTAATCCTTTGTGGTCCAATGTTGCCCACAGGCAATAACATATTTTAGAGCTTATATTTACTATGCAGCTAGTAAATATATATTCTTTGGATTTCATATATCAAGACCTGATTATGAACGACACATATAAAAAATCTTTTGGTTTTCTTGATTTTTTTTACTTTTCAGAAAGAATGTACTGTATCTCCCGAATGAAAGGATGTAGCGATGCCAATTTTTGTTCATATTCAATTTATGATAGTTGCTTTAAATCTGTGAACAGAAAATTGTTTTATGATTTTTAAATAAAAAAGCGGTGCTCAAAGGGTTACTCGGCCAGCGGTCAGTGGTAGTTGTATGGGGTATCATATGATCAGCCACGCCAAGGCAACACCCAAGAGCTGACACTTAGTTTGAGAATTTGCTAGGACCTTGGTCATACCGCAAATAATATGGAATTATAATGAAAATTGTCTGTGGTGAAGTTGGTTAACCACCAAGATACTGGAAAATAAATTATTATTGTGGTCCCATCGGTTGGAAAATCTTTCTATGACTTCTAGGCAATATGTCCGGTAGTTCCTTTTGCTCCAGGCGTTTATATTTGCTCCTGTTCCTTTTGATCCATTCATTCATCTAGATCTTCACGTTCATGGACCGAATTAACTGCCGTGTGCCTCCTTAACCTCTAATATGGACGCTATATCAAAAGGAGGAAGATTTGAAAATTAAAATATCAAACTATAGCCAAATCGATTGAAAAACAAATCCAAAATGCCGAATAATGTGGGTACCGTTATATGAGGCAGACCTGAAACTTAAATCAATATTAACAGTTTTTGTTAAGGAATGTTTTCAATTTATGAGAATGCTAAATATTTAATTACAGCCAATTGGGTTGAAAAACACCGAAATTTGGGAGGTGTCATTATATAGGGGATATAGGGGAAAGGGAATCAATATTGTGCAAACCGA
The DNA here is from genome assembly GCF_032173495.1 of Musca vetustissima. Classification (NCBI taxonomy): domain Eukaryota; kingdom Metazoa; phylum Arthropoda; class Insecta; order Diptera; family Muscidae; genus Musca; species Musca vetustissima. The sequence continues at coordinate 127,325 of NW_026873626.1, read as the reverse complement.
TGATAGTCCAGAATAACAAATTACTTCCAATTCGAACCTAAAATACTGAATACTGGTGGTGCCAATCTATACCAAAACGTGCACCGACATATTAAATTTTTAACGCCAAACATTTTAGTTAGTTCAAATTAAGTTAGTTAAAATATAGCTCTATCATAAAACGTGGAATATTCCTTATTAAATTATATAATTTTAATTAATTTGTATAAAACCCTAATTATCAAAATATTGCGATGAAAATTTGGTATAAAAACTTCCTATTTGTGGCATCACTGCTGGTCTTGTTTGTGGTTAATGTGTACTGAATTTGTTGTTGTTCTTTGTTTATTTTATTTTTAAATTGTTTTTTTTATTTGCGATCACAGTTCGCCTCGTTCACTCATTTATTCTTTGTTGTTAGTGTGGTTGGTTTGTTGTTGTTTTGCTGATCGTGTCTATAACGGTTGTACGACTGACAGTCTGTCTGTCCATCCACCACCGACCGACACACGTACATTGTCGGTTTGCTTTGTTTGTTGTCGACTACAAATGATTTTTGTTGAAACTTGCGCAACACAAGTATGAGGCGAACAGCTTAATTAGCTCAGCGATTCTTTTTTCAAAAACATTTTGTTATTTTCAGTACGAGTGACTAAGTAGGCAGACGACGTTCATTTCTTTGTGATCGAAAGAACACGATGATGATTCAGACAGCTAGCTGGCGGTGTCAGTACAAAAAAGTTTACAATAAATACTAAATAAAAATAAAATAACATTATATACGGTATCGCAAATAAAAGTCGATTTTTTGTAATTTTCAATTAACAACAATGACGATTAAAATCGATATTTTAAACCATACATTTAATAGGCGACCAGCCTGCGGGTGTTAGTATCGAAATGCTATGAAATTTATTTTCATTATTGCATTTAAAATGCATGTGTTTTGTTGATTGATGGTGTGGGTTATGTGCATGTTTAACGGTTCGATTGATGTACGTTAAGGTGGATCGTTATATTTGGGAAAATAATTCACTTACAAAGTGATGAATAAATTTTTTATTTGTATACCCTCCGCCGCGTGGAGATAAGCCGATCGGGATATTTATATGGGGAATATGTTATGGTTTTATGAGATACATAGTAAGTTGTTCATGCTCCGAAAAGTAGTATTGCAAATTACAGATACTCTAGTTGTAAAACGGTATCGGGACTTTTTATTTTTTTTATTCGCCAGGAATCCGATATATCACATTATTGCTACTTCCATGAGAAAATTCGGTTAACATTTTATTAAAACCGAAAAAGAAGCTGTGGGGTGTTATCAAAACGTATATATACAACGCTAAATTTGTATATAAGTCAGCATTACATACAGGGATGGTCCGTGTGACGAATTTTAAGGTTTTCGACTGTCAAAAACGTGTAAACGTCGAAAACGTCATATACCTGTATAAAATGTAATAAATGTAGTAAACGTCATTTATTTCAATATTATTAGCATATACATTTATTTTCAAGAATATATATTATTTTTACATATATCTGACTATTCCTTAGTATAATTGATAAAAATTTCTAAATTTTTTTGAGAAAAAAATTTTGAAATTTTATATTAATTTGAGTAAAGAATGCGTAATTTCCAAATTGATTAATGGAAATAGCTATTTTGTCAAAAACCTAATGGATTTGGGTAGGTTTCCGGCGTTTCTGACCAATATTAATTATTTTCGGTAGGATGATTTGATACCCCACGTACGTACTGCATATTCCAGTATGTCTGTGCAGTAAGGATTGGTTGGCATATAGACTTCATATATGTCTATATGCCAAACCCATCCTTACATCACAGGGGTTGTTTACTGCAATGCATAAAATGAATAGGTAGCATTGATGAGTGCGACCACCAACGATCATCCCTTCATTCCCATAAAACTGTATGTATTTATCACTATATGTATAGCCTTTCCTAGCATTATTCATATTATATTCTGCCATTGCATTCTTCTCTTCAAATTCTCATTTACTTCGTATCCATTGCACGGTATAATATTAATTTGATCTGCATCTAGTTATCGCTTCTCGGCCTTATAGCTAAGTTCAAAGTGTAGTATTTTTTCTTATCAGCTTCACATCTGTTCGATCCTCCATCGGAGGACAACAAATGTGAAACTCTAGTCACGGGTTGGCCCGGTATTGCAATACTGCCGGGATTAGGGATACGCAGTCAAGAGTAAAAGTCGACTTTTCGATTTTTGCCTCTGACCAAAAATTTGATTTTTTGACTTTTCGATCTTTCGATTTTGTCAAAGTCGATTTTCGACTTTTACCATCTAAAACATAATCGACTAAAAATTTGATTTTTATATGAATTATTGTAAAAAGATAAAGTAAAGTTCCGGAAAGTGCAATATTTGGGCAATTTAAGCTTTGTGATAACCTTTTACATGAAATAGGACGAAACTATATATGGGAGCTATATATAAATCTGAACCGATTTTCATGAAACTTAGCACACATCAATCTAGGCTTACTTCCGTACACTGTGCCAAATTTCGTGCAAATCGGTAGATATATAGGGACAGTGGTGCACCAAAAATCGGACGAAACTACACGTCATTCTAGACTCAATTCAGTACACCATGCAAAATTTCAAGCAAATCGAAAGATATATAGGGACTTTGGTGAACCTTTTACATAAAATCGGACGAAACTGTATATTGGAGCTATATCTAAATATGAACCGATTTTCACAAAACTTAGCACACATCATTCTAGATTTAGTTTAGTACGCTGTGCAAAATTTCGTGCAAATCGAAAGATATATAAGGACTTTGATGCACCATTTACCTTAAATCGGACGAAAATATATATGGGAGCTATATCTATATCTGAACCGATTTTTACGAAACTTAGCACACATCATTCTAGACCTAATTCAGCACGCTGTGCCAAATTTCGTGCAAATCTAAGGATACATAGGGACTTTAAATCAGACGAAAATATATATGGGAGCTATATCTAAATCTGAACCGACTTTTCCCAATTTCAATAAGGTTCGTTCTTGGGCCAAATAAGTGACCTATGCCAAATTTCATCCAAATCGGATCATAAATGCGACCTGTACTTTGTTCACAAAAATACATGGACGGACGGACAGACGGACATGCGTAAATCGACTCAGAAAGTGATTCTATGCAAATTCTCAAACATATGCACCACAGTGTGGTGAAGGGTATATATAAAATGTTGGAAATAGCATCAAATTTTAGAATATGTTTTGATTTGTTCCAATTGGTCAATTTTGGCACGAATCATTACACGCTGCCCGAATGTTGCTCTGCGGTATTGCGTGAGGTGATCGATACTTTGGTATTTTTTAGTGACAACCTTGCTTTCCAAAATACTCCAGACACAGTAGTCCAACGGATTGGTATCCGGAGATTTTGGTGACCATTGTGCGCTGGAGCGATTAACCTCATTTTGTAATCATTCTTGGGTGGGGCGTGCTAAGTGTGAGGTTTTGTGTCCTGTTGGAATGTCCAAGGTCTGCGGTCAAAATGTTTGCGTACCCAAGGCTTTAATACACCCTCCAAAATAGTTTCGCGATAATATTCGGTATTTATTCTGATGTAACGGTCGATTAATGCGAGCGGAGAGCGACCATCGGCTGTTATGGCGGCCCACACCATCACCATGGTCGGCGCTTGAATTCTGGTGGCCAACCGAAAGTGCACATTTTCAGCTGACCTCTTTGGCAAGTAAGAACGATCATTTTGTTTGTTTACAAACTGCTGGACAATGAATGTTTTATCATCGGAGAAAACCAAATTCGGCAGTTCACCACTTTCGGCCAAGCGAAGCAATTCTTTAGCTCCTTTGAGTCTATTTTCTTTCTGATGCGGTGTAAATTTTTGCACTTTTTGGAATTTCAATGGCTTTGTCCCGAGCTCATTTTTCAATATTTGCCGAATGGAATATTGCGATATGTTTAGCTCACGAGCCATTTGTACGCTTTAAACAGCTGTCAGACGAGTGGCTTAGAAATGACAGCAGTCTGAAGTTGGTTTCAGTATTTTCATCTCACTCTCTATGCCTAGGCAGCATGTTCTCTGGGTTTACTGTAGAACTTGAACTTTAATTTGGATCCATTACTGTCCACGAGACTTCAGAAGCGTAATGCTCCTATAGATCCAGTGTATCATCTTTGAATTTAAATCCCATTACAAAACTGTAAACACTCGTGTTGGTATTTAATGTTTAAGATTAATAATTTGATTTCAAAAAATATTTCAAATTTTTAATAAACGAAAAATATTTCTTCTTAAAATCTCTATTCGGAATGTTGTTCGTTACACCTTGAAAGGAAATTAAATTGTTTTGGCATATCATTCCACCAAAAGATAATAATGTTGTCCTGACTAAATATTTAAAATTTTCTTTGTCAGTAGACATTTACTTACCATCCCCAGAGTCCATATAATTACCATTATTACTAATGACTGTCAGTTAGACGCTGGCATTTTGGACAAACTTTTTTTAGGTTTTTTTTATTCTTATATTCTGAAAAACAGCAAAGAGTTCTGAGTTCTGTTTACATTTTAATTAAATTTCATACAAAAATATGCATTTCAATTCATTCGTTTACCTTGGACCTTGGTGTAGCCACCTCCATTGGGTGGCTAGAAAAATGTGAGGGTGTTTAATGGCTACTATTTTGTGGGAACGAAACTACCAACTACGCTGTTTAGAGGACAGAAGAAGTATGCTCAACTCAGCTATTTTTCTTCTAGGTTTCTTCTTCTTCTTGTTGTTTTTTTTCTATTTTTAACTTTATTTTCGGGGTAGCCTTATATTAATCGGCTAAAAGCTGTAATTTATTAGCATCTTTCTTGCCTGGTGTTTATCTATGTAAGCCTTATTCTTATTTTCATCTTAGCAATGAGAGAACGAAGTGCCAGCCAGTCAGGCAGTTAGCTACTAGCTAGCTAACCAACAGTAGCCACATCAGCAGCAAATAATATAACAACGACACCAACAACAAAAACAACAACAACCAAACACCATCATCAGTAAGATGTAAAATGAAAACTTTCTACTCCATTTGGAATTTTTGCAATTTGGCCAAAAATAGAAAACAAAAAAAAAACAAGGAAGGCGAATATCCTGAACATCATCACTGGCCCGGACCATGGCGAAGGAAACTGAAATGCCAAGATGCTATTCTTCTTCGGTATGCAAGAACAAATATGCCACTTTAGTAAAGCGGGTAAGCAGTTTCCTGCAGTTTTGGACACTACTACAAACATGCAAACTGCTGCTGCTGACGATGATGGTTCGGATGCTGCTGATGTTTTTGTTGTTGTTGCTCTTGCTGCATTTGTTTGTTCCATTTCCACTGTTTGTTGTTGTTGCTTACCTGTATCTAATTTGAAGCCAAAAACTTTTCTATTTCTTAGCACATTTCGTTGCTATCGTGGCAGACAGAGAAAAGGCAAACGTAACAACTATCGTCGTACAAATAGTGCAAGCAGTTTTGTAAGACAACATCAGCAGCAACAACAACAATAACGGCAACAAAAAAGTATGCAACGAAGCGAAGAAGTTACCCAAAGGTTTTAGCCTCACTCACTTTACTTTCAAATATATGTACGAAGCAGGGACTGCAGCTACTGTCTGCAATATTTTCTTAAATTTGCAACTGCCTGAAAGTATGCAATCAGCTATAACTGTGCACACCTGTGTTGGCACATTTACTTGTTTTTGTGTTTTTTTACGTTGTGTTAGGGATTAGTGTGGAGAAAATGAATAAGCAATTAAAACCGGTTATCGGGAGTGAAAATATGTCAAAATTGCGGGTTTAAGATAAGGAAAGGAGTAAGGAAAGTAGTAAAGTCCGACGGAGCCGGCTATTGAATATACCTTCATCACTTTTGGGTATATTCAACAGATGAATCCCAACAGACGTCGCATATTTGAAGGACTTTTAACATGAAATTGGATCCATAAACATGTCATTCTGCAACCTATACTAAATTTTTCATTTGGTCAGATATAGCGTTGCTTCTTACAATGGGACAAAATTATATAAATCAATTTAAAGCAAATATCAATCGGACACCCGTTAATTATATGGATAAATGTTTGATAATCATGAGGAGTTTGGTGCGAAATATCGGACGAAAATATATATAAAAGCTATATCGAAATCTAAACCGATTTCATCGAAATTAGATTGTACTAATTTCAGTATGTTTTGTGCACATCGGCCATATTATGAGTTCTTGGTAAACAATTTACTTAAAATCGGGAGAAAATAAGTATGGGAGCTCTATCCAAATCTGAACAGATTTCAACAAAACTTTCCAAACGCTAGGTTATATTAACTTCAGTACGTTGAGCAAAATTTTGTGTCAATCGGCCTAACTTTGGGTCTAAGGTACACCTCTATATCTAACTCTGATCCGATTCAACAAAACTTGACACACGTTATGTTATAGTAACTTCAGTACGTTGTGAAAAATTTTGTGTTTAAAAGCTATACCTAAATCTGAACCGATTTCAAAGAGACAACTTTATATTAACAATAGTTCATTGTACTTTGATACATCATTTACATAAAATCGGACGAAGTTATATTTGGGAGCTATATCTAAATCTGGGCCGATTTTCAGGAAACTTAACACATATCATTCTAAACTTAATTCAGTACGTTATGTTAAATTTCGTGCAAATCGAAATATATATATTGACTTTGGTGCACAATTTACCTTAAATCGGACGAAAATATATATGGGACCTATATCTAAATCTGAACCGATTTTCACGAAACTAAGCACACATTATTCTTGGCTTAATTCTGTACGATGTACCAAATTTCGTGGAAATCGAAACATATGTAGTTACTTTGGTGCCGCATTTACCTTAAATCGGCCAAAAATATATATGAGAGCCATATATAAATCTAAACCGATTTTTCCCAATTTCAATAGGGTTCGACCTTGGGGCCAAATCGACTTAGAAAGTGATTCTATGCATATTCTCAAAAGGAACCATGGGTCTATCTCGTTTCCTTTTGCCTGTTACAAACATATTCACAAATACATAATACCCTGTATCACAGTATGGTGAAGGGTATAAAAATTGCTAAATGAGAACCTGTAAAGGCAATATAAAACCAGCGAGCGGAGAAATATAGACGCACAGGGCCGACCATACTATACCCTACCCAACTACCCCGGAACTCTAACTTTCTGGGAATTTTTATTCAGAACATGGGCAATATCGAGATAGTTGTACCCTCTTGCCCGATAAGAGGTCAACTGCACCTCTTCATTACACTGACTTATTTTCCGACTATTACTAATATTCAGTACAGTCTTTCTAATTACTTGTCCATATTCCATTCACTGTGGGTTGCGTTGTGATGTTCGGCTTATAATTGTGGCCTAAAGATCGAATCGAAAGAATACAAAAAAAAAAAACACAGTTTTTGGTCCACTTCATCTCTAAATTATTATCTGACCATCACCGAAAATTATAGGCGTTGTCCTTGACCATAACTGGAACCTCATGGAACATTTCAAAGTAAAGCACCTGTAAATATTTACATGTAACACCTAATCCGAATACATACTATAATATAATTGGTATCAATTTAAAGGTCAACCACTTTTCTTGGATATACTATCAACTTCTCGGGCCTATGTCCTTCAGAGGTGAATATATATGCTATAGAATACAAATTTTGTTATTTTTTTGACATAAAAGTCAGAGTCCATTTGACCCGCTAAATATTGACCGATCTTTATAAAAACGGGCATGCTCATTCTTTGGCCCGATCCCTCGTGTTTAGAAATTATAATGGACAGACGGACGGACGGACACACATGTCTAGATCGACTCAGCTATTCGAGATATGACGATCGGTATACCTAAAGGTGGGTCTAGGACCAATATTTCGCGGCTTTTCAAACTTTTGGGGCTGTACAAAGCTATAATACCCTGACAACATAGTTGTGTATGGTATAAAAAAATTGCTGCTGTTGCCATTCTTTGGAATTAGGCATACCATCTACTACTGCGTGTCTCTGAAACGCGTCAAAATTATACGGAATCGAAGTCGCATTTATGCTCCCATTTGGATGAAATTTGACACATCTCATTTATTTGGCCCAATGACGAACCCTATTGAATTTGGAAAAATCGATTCAGATTTAGTTATAGCTCACATATATAATTTCGTCCGATTTAAGGTAAATGGTGCACCAAAGTCCCTATATATTTTTCAATTTGCACGAAATTGCGTACTGAATTAGGCCTGGAATGACGTACGTGAAGTATCGCGAAAATCGGTTCAGATTAAAATATAGCTCCCGTGTATATTTTCGTCCGATTTAATGTAAATGGTGCACCAAAGTCCCTATATATCTTTCGATATGAACGAAATTTGGCACAGCGTACTGAATTGAGCCTAGAATGATGTGTGCTAAGTTGCGTAAAAATCGGTTCAGATTCAGATATATCTCCAATATATATTTTCCGATTAATGTAAATGGTGTACCCAAGTCCCAATATATTTTTCGATTTGCACGAAATTTGGCACAGCGAACTGAAACGGTTCAGATTTAGATATAGCTCCCACATATATATTTTCTTCCGATTTTAGATAAATGGTGCACCAAACTCCTAATGTTGTTCGATGGAGACGAAATTTTGAAAGTCCGGCATTCCGAATAGCGTATATCAAGTCTGCTATACATCGATTTACATAAATTTGCCCGAATGAAATGAAATTTAGAATACGTTGAAGATTGACATGTTTATGAATTGATGTTAGTCCGTTCCATTATATATAAAGATCACATATTAAAATCATCTCATCTCAATGATCCTTCGGATATTAACATCAAATTGTTAGGATACATATGTAGAATATACCCAAAGTTGTGAAGGGTATCATAAAGTCGGCCCAGTCCGACTTTCCTTACTGGTTACTTCTTTAAATGTTTTTGATTGACCCCGACTTATTGAAATAACCGGATTTCCGACAACAAACAGAAATCTCTTCACTAAGCCCTAAAACATCATTTACATTAACATTTAATATCTGCCCAAAATATAAAAAAAAAAATCCTGAAGCTGAACGGGTTGTATGTGATGGCCTTCTCATCTAACTAATTTTTTCGTTAACATTCGAATCAATTCGAAATGTAGGGGGACTTCCTTTTGCTTGGAAACTTTTTTTCCATCTTCTTCTGCCTTTTTCCAGGATAATAGCAAGCAATGAAATGGAGAATGCATGCCCATTTGTATGCATTTAATTTGTGTTTTATTTTTCAAATTTTCATTTTGGCATTTACGTGTTGTTGTTTTTTTTTTTTTTTTCTTATATATAAATATGCATGAATTCTGCTACGCTTCGGGCAGGTGAATGTCTTGCCATTTCAAACATTTTTTGTTAGCCCGTTTTCAGGCAATATGGCCATCCAATGTCTGTCTACCTGCCTGTTGGCTTTTCGACGTTTTCTTGGCATTGCATGCGAAGAAAAAAACTACGAAAATTAAAAGAGAGCGCAGCAGCTTACCTAGAAGATCCGATATGTATAAAATGATTAAAATATTGCTTGAAAAGCGTTTATGCCAGTGTTGAATTTCTTTTTCATTACCAAAATGGGTGCAATTCATCGAAAAGAGATAGTTGGAATATTTGAATAAATTTTTTAATGGTGAATTGAATTTCTTTGAAAAAAATGCATAAAATCGAATAATAAAACAGTGGTCTTAGAATAAATATAAGAATATTAGAAATTAGTGGAAAAAGGCGGAAAAATTAAAACATGGGAATGTTGTTGTATACAGTTCTATAGGATTGTACTTTGTTAGCAAAAATATCGTTTTAAAGCCTATTATACCATGGACTATCTGAAAAGGTAGATTTGTTAAAAAAATATTCTTTCAGGATTTTTTTTAAAGTCAAACACATATTACAATACACGTTATTATAGGTTTGATTTCGTACGTTATGAACAGATTCGTCCTAAGCGGACGAACTTTAGTTATTTGGTACATCATTTTGATTAAATCAGATGAATATATATATATATATATATATATATATAGAAGATATATCTTAACCTGAAACGTCTTCAATCCAATACACTATGCAATATTTCCTGTAAATCGAACAGACAAAGGCTCCTCCATTTGGACCATTTACTTAAAATAGGACAAAAATATATGAGCGAGCTATATATAGATCTTAACATATTTCAACAACAATACGGATGTAACTTCAATACGCTTTGCAAAATTTTGTCTCAATCGATCCAATATATCCATTTACATAAAATCGGACTAAACTAAATATGAGAGCTATATCTAAATCTGAACAGATTTCAACAATACTTGGAATATATCAGTCTAGACCAAATTCAGTACGCTGTGCAAAATTTGGTCTCAATCGGACCAATATTGGGAGTTTGGTGCACTATTTGCAATAAATCGGACGAAATCTAAATCTGAACCGGTACCAAACAAAACTTCGCATACATCAATCTGGACCTGGATTCTATGCATATTCCCAAAAGGGACCATGGGTCTACCTCGATGCCTTTTGGCTGTTACAAACATATGTACAAAGACATAATACCCTGTACCGCAGTTTGGTGAAGGGTATAATTAGATTTAAACCAGTGAGCGGAGCATATGGTCGACGTGGCCGACCATATGAAACCCTACACAACTTCCACCACACTCTAATTTCTGCGTTTCTATACACTGAGCCTGGGCAAAATTTCGAGATATTTGCACTCTCTTAGGTTGTGGTTGATTTTACCCTCGGAATATTGATCGATCATCGTCTAAACAGCCGTTCTAAGTAATTCAGATCTCCTTCACCGTGTAAAATATGTGATGTTTTGCATATAAAATAACCTCTAGATCCACTAGAAAATCTGACAAAAATTAAGATTTCGGTTTATTGCACCCCCTTAGCACCATCTTAACATAACCGAAAATTATGAGCATCGTCCTTGAACATAACCGGAACTTCACGTAAAATTTCAAAGCGATGAGCGCGACATTTCTGCCCTCTAGTTGGGTAATGGTAATACTAAACAATATCATAGCACATAGACACCTTCAAATATTTACGTATAACTCCCACATCCGAGTAAATACAACAATATAAACGGTATAAATTTAAAGGTAAACCACTCATCTTGCATATACTATCAATTTGTCGTGTCTATGCCCTTCAGGAGTAAATAAATTCTCCATAGAATACAAACTTTTTCATTTTTCGCATAAAAGTCAGGGTCCATTTGACCTGCTAAATATTGACCGATCTTTATGAAAACAGTCATGCTTATTTTTTGGCCCGATCCCTTTCTCCATGTAAATGTAATGGTACCTCATACTTTTCTCCTGGTATTAATTTACCGTGGTCTGGGCTCCCGATTAAAGTTCCGATCGATTTTATGTGTCTCATCATGGTATAAAAAATTCGGTCAGGCTAAACTTAATCACGTTTATACTGGATTTTTTTTTAAATATTTTTCCAAAACCAATCTACCAACAAAACATATGCCTCTTATTAGGTCTTTTGAAATACTCACGCATCCTTTAAGGTCCTTTAAAATATCCACGCTTCATGGAAAGTGCTTTATAATATCCACAACTGTTGGAAGGCACTTTAAAATATCACAGTTTCTTATAAAGTCTTTTTTCGTTTAAAATATCAGGTCCTTCATAATATCCTTTAAGGTCTTTCTGAAATATCTAGGCCTTTTATAAAGTCCTTGGAAGAGCCTTTTGAAATCATTTACGGTTTTATAAGGTCCTTTAACATATATGTTTTAAAGGACCTTTAAGTCCTTTTGTGAAATATCCACGTCTGTTATAATGTCCTTGTTTGGTCCTTATGAAATATCCCAGCTTGTTTTAAGGTCCTTTCAAATATAGTCGCCACTTATATGGTCCTTTTAAGGTCTTTCTGAAATATACACGCCTCTTTTAGGGTGCCTCAATATATTCTCGCCGCTTTAAAAACTTTTAAAAAGCATCCCCTCTTATAAAGATCTTGTAAGGTCATTTTGTAATAACCAGACCTATTTTAAATGCCACATTAAAATATCAACGTCTCTTATAAAGTATTTTTTCGTTTAAAATATCAGGTCCTTCAAAATGTCCTTTAAGGTCCTTCTGAAATATCCAGGCCTCTTTAAAGTCCTTGTAAGACCCTTTTGAAATATACACGTCTCATTTAACGTTGGTAAGGTCCTTTAAAATATACATGCCTCTAAATCCTTTTGGAAATATTCAAAAGGATTTACATTTTTATTTGAAAAACCAACAACCCTTATAAAATCATTTTTAAATAACCACGACTCTTAAGTCATTGACCAAATATCCACGCCCGCATGTTAGCAGTCGTAACATCGCCCAGGATCTAAAAACGGATTAAAATTGTTTTAAACCATTTACACAAAAAATAATAATAATGGATTTCTTTTATAATCATCATTGAACCTTGATCCTTGTAAGGTCCTTTAAAATATTCACACGCTTCTTACAAAGTCCTTTTGACACTTCCAAGGGCGTGAAGCTTCTGGCTTCACTCCCTTGTAAATTCCCAAAAATCTCAACGGCTCCTCTGAGCTCCTTTAAAAAATCATTGTCTTTTGTGTGGAATTATCCTCTAGTCCCATATTTCATATTCCAAGTTTTTTCCCCGATTAATTTCCTTTCAAACAATTATTCCATTAGCAATCGAACAATTATTGTCTTCTCCTCTTCTTTTATCTACAATAACCCCTATATTTCTCTTTTACTTGTATAGCCCATCGTCAATTTACTGGAAAATTTAGACAAATGACCAGTAAATGAACAAGACAAAGAAGAAGAAGAAAACACTCTCTGCGAAAAACTGAAAAAAGGCAACGAAGTGGTGACCCGGAAGAATAAATATTTTTAAATTGCGTAGCAAATAAAAATTCATTGGCAATCGCTTTTCATTCTGTTTGGCTGGTCTTCGAACAGTTTTGCCAATAATTTCTTACGATATCCTTTAGGAGATTTTAACCCATTTAACACAGCAAAGTGTCTTGTTGTCTGTCTGTATGTCTATCCTTGGCTAAGACATTGCTTCTGGCTTTAATGTTTTTCGTTTTGTATTTCCTTTGGCCTTTCTTTTTACAACAGTTGTGCATTTGTGCAGAGATCCACATTGGGAGGGAATTTTCTATGCCATCAGCTATACATTGCTTCAATGGGGGTTATATGTCTTCGTTTTTGTCGTTGTTGTTGTTGTTGTTGCTACTGTTTCCTTATGAGCGCATCAAGCTATGCCATTACTTTCCTTTCGCCAATAGTCCTCCAGTGCTGGCCTGGAGCCTCCTTGCAGTGTCTCTTCTCATTTTCGTTGCGATGTTTTTATTTTATTTAAACGTCGGCGAAAACTTTATAATCTGTTAATTATTTGTCTTATGCCAAGTTAGCGAAATTTTTATTGCTTCCCCATGAGTCTTGAATTTTCCATGGCTACATATTTTGTTGCTAATGCTTGGTAGAGGTGCTACAGGAGTAATTGATGGTATGATGCGTTGGATAATAGGGATGGAATTTTTGTTAGATTTGTTAAGGTCTTTTCAAAAAGCCACACTTCTTGTAAGGTAATTTAAATAATCCACGCTTCTTGTAAGGTCCTTTAAAATATCCAGCCCTTTGTAAGGTGCCTTAAAATATCCACGGCTCTTATAAGGTCCTTTTATACATCCACACCATTTATATATACACAGTGCTCAAGCTCCTTATAAAGTCCCTTTTTGAAATATGTAAAGTCCTTTAAAATATCCACGCCTCTTATAAAGTCCTTTAAAATATCCACGCCTCTTATAAAGTCCTTTAAAATATCCACGCCTCTTATAAAGTCCTTTAAAATATCCACGCCTCTTATAAAGTCCTTTAAAATATCCAAGCCTCTTATAAAGTCCTTTAAAATATCCACGCCTCTTATAAAGTCCTTTAAAATATCCACGCCTCTTATAAAGTCCTTTAAAATATCCACGCCTCTTATAAAGTCCTTTAAAATATCCACGCCTCTTATAAAGTCCTTTAAAATATCCACGCCTCTTATAAAGTCCTTTAAAATATCCACGCCTCTTATAAAGTCCTTTAAAATATCCACGCCTCTTATAAAGTCCTTTAAAATATCCACGCCTCTTATAAAGTCCTTTAAAATATCCACGCCTCTTATAAAGTCCTTTAAAATATCCAAGCCTCTTATAAAGTCCTTTAAAATATCCACGCCTCTTATAAAGTCCTTTAAAATATCCACGCCTCTTATAAAGTCCTTTAAAATATCCACGCCTCTTATAAAGTCCTTTAAAATATCCACGCCTCTTATAAAGTCCTTTAAAATATCCACGCCTCTTATAAAGTCCTTTAAAATATCCACGCCTCTTATAAAGTCCTTTAAAATATCCACGCCTCTTATAAAGTCCTTTAAAATGTCCACGCCTCTTATAAAGTCCTTTAAAATATCCACGCCTCTTATAAAGTCCTTTAAAATATCCACGCCTCTTATAAAGTCCTTTAAAATATCCACGCCTCTTATAAAGTCCTTTAAAATATCCACGCCTCTTATAAAGTCCTTTAAAATATCCACGCCTCTTATAAAGTCCTTTAAAATATCCACGCCTCTTATAAAGTCCTTTAAAATATCCACGCCTCTTATAAAGTCCTTTAAAATATCCACGCCTCTTATAAAGTCCTTTAAAATATCCACGCCTCTTATAAAGTCCTTTAAAATATCCACGCCTCTTATAAAGTCCTTTAAAATATCCACGCCTCTTATAAAGTCCTTTAAAATATCCACGCCTCTTATAAAGTCCTTTAAAATATCCAAGCCTCTTATAAAGTCCTTTAAAATATCCACGCCTCTTATAAAGTCCTTTAAAATATCCACGCCTCTTATAAAGTCCTTTAAAATATCCACGCCTCTTATAAAGTCCTTTAAAATATCCACGCCTCTTATAAAGTCCTTTAAAATATCCACGCCTCTTATAAAGTCCTTTAAAATATCCAAGCCTCTTATAAAGTCCTTTAAAATATCCACGCCTCTTATAAAGTCCTTTAAAATATCCACGCCTCTTATAAAGTCCTTTAAAATATCCACGCCTCTTATAAAGTCCTTTAAAATATCCACGCCTCTTATAAAGTCCTTTAAAATATCCACGCCTCTTATAAAGTCCTTTAAAATATCCAAGCCTCTTATAAAGTCCTTTAAAATATCCACGCCTCTTATAAAGTCCTTTAAAATATCCACGCCTCTTATAAAGTCCTTTAAAATATCCACGCCTCTTATATAGTCCTTTAAAATATCCACGCCTCTTATAAAGTCCTTTAAAATATCCACGCCTCTTATAAAGTCCTTTAAAATATCCACGCCTCTTATAAAGTCCTTTAAAATATCCACGCCTCTTATAAAGTCCTTTAAAATATCCACGCCTCTTATAAAGGCCTTTAAAATATCCAAGCCTCTTATAAAGTCCTTTAAAATATCCACGCCTCTTATAAAGTCCTTTAAAATATCCACGCCTCTTATAAAGTCCTTTAAAATATCCACGCCTCTTATAAAGTCCTTTAAAATATCCAAGCCTCTTATAAAGGCCTTTAAAATATCCACGCCTCTTATAAAGTCCTTTAAAATATCCACGCCTCCTATAAAGTCCTTTAAAATATCCACGCCTCTTATAAAGTCCTTTAAAATATCCACGCCTCTTATAAAGTCCTTTAAATATCCACGCCTCTTATAAAGTCCTTTAAAATATCCACGCCTCTTATAAAGTCCTTTAAAATATCCACGCCTCTTATAAAGTCCTTTAAAATATCCACGCCTCTTATAAAGTCCTTTAAAATATCCACGCCTCTTATAAAGTCCTTTAAAATATCCAAGCCTCTTATAAAGTCCTTTAAAATATCCATGCCTCTTATAAAGTCCTTTAAAATATCCACGCCTCTTATAAAGTCCTTTAAAATATCCACGCCTCTTGTAAAGTCCTTTAAAATATCCATGCCTCTTATAAAGTCCTTTAAAATATCCACGCCTCTTTTAAAGTACTTTAAAATATCCACGCCTCTTATAAAGTCCTTTAAAATATCCACGCCTCTTATAAAGTCATTTAAAATGTCCACGCCTCTTAAAAAGTCCTTCAAAATCTCCATGCCTATTTTAAGGTTCATTAAAATATCCACGTCTCTTTTAAGGTCCCTTAAAATATCCACGCCTCTTGTAAGGTCCTTTAAAATATCCTCGCATCTTGTAATGTCCTTTAAAATATTATTTGGATTAAACACTCATCTGGAAGGGTTCTTTTAAATATCAAAAAATCTTAAAAATCATAAAGAAAATACCCACACCTTTTGTAAGGTCTTCTAACATATCTGCGCTTCTTGTGAAGCCCTTTAAAATATCAACTCCTCTTGTTAGGTCCTTTACTCTTGAGAGATAATTTAATATACCCACTACTCATGTAAATCCTTTTTGAAAAATCTGCGCTTTTTGCAAGGCCCTTTTACATATATCCATTTCATCCCATCTTATTGATACAAAAACCAGTAAGGAAAGTAGTAAAGTCGGACGGGGCCGACTATATGATACCCTTCACCACTTTGGGTATATTGTACATATGTATCCTTACAATTGTATGTCAATGGAACACACTCATGACTTTCTGCAACCTATGCTAAATTTAATTTCATTCGGGCAGATTTAGAGTCGTTACCGTACCATGGGACAAATTTAGCAAAATTGATACACCCTATTTCGTACGCCGCACTGTTAAAAATTTAGTCTCAATCAGACACCGGTTCGAAATACATATGGAAACTATGGCTGCATCTGCATGAATTTCAACAAAACCTAATAAGGTCATTCAAGTCTCAATTTGATACGTTGTTTAAAATTTCGTGCCAATCGGACAAACATCGGACGAAAATATATATTGGAGCTATATTTAAATCTGAACCGATTTTCACGAAACTTTGTACACATCATTCTAGACTTAATTCAGTACGCTATGCCAAATGTCGTGCAAATCGAGATATATTAAGGGACTTTGGTGCACCATTTGCTTAAATCGGACGAAAATATATATAGAAGCTATATCTAAATCTGAACCAATTTTCACGAAACTTTGCACACATCGTTCTAGACTTAATTCAGTACGCTATGCCAAAATTTGTGCAACTCAAAAATTTTCCAGGGACTTTAGTGGACTATTTACGTAAAATCGGGCAAAACTATATATAGGAGCTATATTTAAATCTGAACAGATTTTCATGAAACTTAGCACACATTATTATAGACGCAATTCAGTACGCTGTGCCAAATTTCGTGCAAATCGAAAGATATATAGGGTCTTTGGTGCACCAATTACCTTTAATCGGATGAAACTATATATGGCAGCTATATCTAAATTTGAACCGATTGTCACGAAACTTTGCACACATCATTCTAGACTTAATTCAGTACGCTATGCCAAAATTCGAGCAAATCAAAACATTTCCAGGGACATTAGTGGATTATTTGCCTAAAATCGGGCGAAGCTATATATGGGAGCTATATCTGAATCTGAACTGATTTTCACGAAACGTTGCACACATCATTCTAGACTTAATTTAGTACGCTGTGCCAAATTTCGTGCAAATCAAAAGATATATAGGGACTTTGGTGCGCCATTTACCATAAATCGGACGAATCTATATATGGGAGCTATATCTAAATCTGAACCGATTTTCACCAAACTTTGCACACATCATTCTAGACTTAATTTAGTACGCTAGGGAGTTTGGTACGCCATTTACCTTAAATCGGACGAAAATATATATGGGAGCTATATCTAAATCTCAACCGATTTTTCCCAATTTCTATAGGGTTCGTCCTTGGGCCAATTAAGTGACCTGTGCCAAATTTCATCCAAATCGAATCATAAATACGACCTGAACTTTGTTAACAAAAATACATGGACGGACGCACAGACGGACATGCATAAATCGACTCAGAAAGTGATTCTATGCATATTCTCAAAAGGAACCATGGGTCTATCTCTATTATTTTTGCCTGTTACAAACATATACACAAAGACATAATACGCTGTACCACAGTGTGGTGAAGGGTATAAAAAAAATCTATTGACCTGCCATCTATGCCACAAAGTCTCATGTATCTACCTCTCTAATTTCAGCCATTACCAATTGTAATGGAAATCTTTATTTATGTATTTGCCTACACTAACTGTGTGAACCCGAGAGTTATGCTTACGCATCAGATCCCCCATCCCATATTTTTTAACATTTCCCTACTCTCGTTGTTCCATTCCAACATTTCCCTCAGAACCAAACTTGGAGACCAAAGAAAGTTACTCGCATTGCCACCTTCTCCCCACACTGCCATCTTCATCGCACAAGTCGTCGAGAAATGGTAATAATAATGGCTGGGCTGGCTATGATGTCGGTGTTTGATGGCATTTTATGTTCAAGACGTTAGTGTCCTTTTACCATTACAACAGTAACAGAACAACAACAACAAAAACAACGCAAATAGAAACGAAGACTTTTAACTGCCAAGCCAAGTCTTAGTTTTCAGCCATATATCTTTCTTTCGTTCGTTTTTACCCCTTAAAAAAGAGAACGCTTGCACTTATTTTTAACCGAACTTTATTCAGATCGGATGGCAAGTGAGAGTGAGTAGCAAATAATGAAAAAAATGGTAAAGAAATGGTTAGGTAATTTGGATTTGATGCAGCAGCATAAATTTGTAGCCACCGCCATTTGTTTTGTTGCAGGACAGCAAAAGAAATAATGAAAAGCTGAAAGTGCGTTAAAGGTGTCTCAAAAGATAAAACTTTAAATTGAAATAGTCAAAATGAATTTAGAACCTGAGAAATGAAAATTCCAATGAAAAAATAACGCATTCTTCTTAACCCTTGTTTTTCCGGTTTTGGGAAATTGGCGCCCGAATGATATAAAATGTGTGTGAATTGCATTTAATTAAAACGTCGATTTACTTTGACTTGAGCTGTATATAAATAAGCAACGTAATATCTGATATCCGGAAAACATCATTTGGGCCTTGGATGGAACGTCACAGTCCCATAATGGCAGATTTTTTAAGATTCATTCATAATTCTGTCCAAAGTTCGAATCATTTCAACTTCAGGTTTAATGGTTGGAATATATTTTCTGAAGCTCCTCTCAGCTCCCACAGACACAAACTTTCCATCATTGAGGTCAACTGAAAAAAATGAATTTACGACAAAAAAAATATTTCAACATTTCAAAATTAAATTCCTGACATCCAGAATAACTTTTATATTCTTCCATTTGATATGATATCCAGATTCGCAATACAATAACAGACAGTAAAAGACTCACACACACACACCCAGAGTGACGGAAATTAAATGTTGACCAATATTCAAGCATATCCAAAGTGAAAACATTCAACAAAAGTTATACAGAGAGAGAGAGAGAGAGAGAGATATTTACAATTGAAAGGACAATGTCTACAACCACATTCCCACACACACAACACAAATTGAGGATTCTTTTGTTGTAAAAAAATCGAAAAAACAAACAAATAAAATATAATCACATCACAAATATCCATTACAGAGTGATGTTTGACTCGACACGAGATTCAATTCGTTATGGCATTACAATTGTCGAGGAGGAGGAGATCTGCTACAGGTTGGTGGTGGGTGGTATAATGGCCCAGCCAGCAAACCAAAGGCCAACCATAGAATATACTCGATGTGGTACATTGGGCACTGGGACAAAAAGTGTAAAATAATGACAGAAGGAGAGTTGTTGGTGGCCAGTGAAACAAAAAAAAAATAACAACAAGCAACAAAAATAGTGTTGGCGAACAACGATGACGAACATCATTTGGTCATTATTATCAAAGATTTGGAGAAAGAAAAAACACACACTCATCATCATTCAGAGTCCCAGCCATATGAGTGGCAACTTTGTATTGTTCCACAGTTTTGTATTGCTTGTCGATGTTTGCACGAAACACACAACAAACGTTTGAACAAATTCGCCCGATTAAATGGACATTCTGTGGAAATTGTATAGTCCTTCGTTCCGTCACTGTTTGTTTGTTTGTTGTTGTGGTGGTATTTAATTAAGTTAAAGTTAACGAAACCAAAGAGCAACAGCTTCGAAATTGCCAATTATGTTATGGGCCAGATCAAGAATACATTCGGAATACCAAAGTGCTAACACTTCGATGCTAAAATCTTCAACATACAGAAAATAGGCCGAGTCCTTCTTTAAGTGTATGTTATGTCGAAGCATGAACCTATATTAAAATCTTTTGGAAAGATGTTTTCACACTACGAGAACCCTATATGTCATATTACAGGAACTTCGATGCGGGAAGGGCGGGTGCCTCTATGTCGAAGCTATATGAAAACATGGACCTATATCGAAAATCTTCGCGTGGGTTTTTAAAGAATATTTTTAGGGGACTGTCATAGGCGTGGATTTTTAAAGCATATTTTTAGGGGACTGTCATAGGCGTGGATTTTGTAAAGAATATTTTTAGGGGAGTGTCATAGGCGTGGATTTTTTAAAGCATATTTTTAGGGGACTGTCATAGGCGTGGATTTTGTAAAGAATATTTTTAGGGGACTGTCATAGGCGTGAATTTTGTAAAGAATATTTTTAGGGGACTGTCATAGGCGTGAATTTTGTAAAGAATATTTTTAGAGGAATATTTTAGGGGTTTCTATGATTTGTCTATAGAAACATTGTAGGAACTCTGAGGCCATTATGTAGACCTTACAGGTTTTTGTGAAGACTTGTCAAAAACACTTTCTCGCTTGTCTACTATCGGAATATGCGAGACCTGAGAGGTTTTGTTGCGGCTGACACTACTTCTTTCTTTGCTCTCGTATTTGTCCAATGCTTCGAACCATATAAGGGGTTACCTTTATCGTCACCATGGCAGAGGTCCCCGTAACCACTGTACGCGAGGTATGAATTCGGTCGACCGGAGTATACCTAGAGGCCTTGTGGGATAGTCCTATCATAGTTCCTCACAACTTTTGGGTGCTTCCTGATCTAGGTGATTTCCTATTCCCCGATAATTTTGGGGTCATTATTTATTTATCGCTTTCAATAGCAAATTGCCCTCCGATACGCCACCTTATTCATCGCTTCATTAGATTTGGCATTTTTGGGTGCAGGGTTGCCGACAGCGAGGATTCTAAAGTGTCTTTGGAACACCCAATACTGGCATTTTCCATTTTAGAGGACCCACATCAACAACGGACATATTTTACCTGTCCCTTGTTGAATAGAGGGCAGCACTCTACCGGTTACATCAGTATACTCCACATCGTCGGTCTTCTCGTATGTCGGCTGGGGAAGTTCTCCTGCCTCAGATAAAATGTGCCATATTCTGCAATAAGACTCAAAAGGAATTCGCTCTGTTGGATCAAATAATCGTGAATGTCGCCCAAGACACAAAGTCGTCCCCACTCGCAGTTGGCGCTTTTGATTTTTAACACCCAATACATTTTTAACACCCATTTTCTTCGAAGTGTTTTGTCCATAAGAAAAATGTCAATGGATTGTTGTTTTTTCATTCTGACCAATTGACCGAAGCTTTTTTTGAGCAATTGAGAAATTATTCGGAAGGCCAACGACAACAACCTATGGTATATGCTGGTAGAAGGATTGACCAAGTATGCTTCTATCTCACGGTATTTCCGATAATCATCCAGCATTATCAGTTTAAGCACGGTATCAGTGTTCCAAGGCACAAATGTCGTTTTTCAGGGTTCTAAATGATGATGCTTCATTGCCTTACAAAGATTTACTCTTGTGCTAGTTAATCCTTTTAAAAATCAAAATATAATTTAAAATTTTTTCTGATTCTCTCTAATGGCTAATATCCCCTGGAGGTCTCATCTATATTATTATCCCACTCCAGCCAGACTACAATTTATTTATTGCGATACAAATTTTCAAATTTGTAGTAACATTCCCGTTTCCAGCTATTTCCAATACCACAACGCAACATGTAGTATGTCCTTGTGGCAAAATTAGTATGTCCTTGTGGCAATTTCCCTCCAACAAGAACAGCAACAACAACAACAACGGGAAAATTATCAACAACAAAATAATTCCATTATGCACTGTCACTATCCGATTGAAAGTCCGGCAGCATTTTAAACACTTTAGAGCCGAAACATTTAGTCGATTTTTAAATTGGTTTTCTGTTCGTTGCAGTAGTCATAATGCGATGACAATGAATGGTCCGATGAACGGACGAGAGAACAAATGAATGGCGTACAACAAAAGCTCCGCGAGCCACATCCTCCATTCAGCTATGGCAAGGCCGACGACGAGAAATAATGATGCCTTACTGAATGCTGGGCGGGGATGAGACTGAGGAACTAGAGAAAGTAAGATGGTCTACGATGACGAATGTCCTGCTAGATGAAATTCCATGAAAAAACAACTTATTTTCACTTTTCCTTCATATAGTCCACACTCAAGCAAAAGACAACAACAAGAACATCGCATACGAACGTAGAGATAACATGACCAGAAGAATATGCCATATTATGTCTGTCCAACGTTGCTTCCTGTTCGGTTGTATGTGCGGCTACCCAACAATATCTTTCCTTTTGAATGAATGGCGGCGGTGGTGCTTGTGATGATGTGGTCTTGGCCGGCAAATGTTGGTGACAATATTGATGCTCGTCTAAAGAAATAATGGCGGCGGGTGGACGTGGTATGGTGGCTTGGCTTGTATATGACAACTGTTTGACTGTTTCGTTACCTTCTGATGACGGATTCATTTCAATACAATGTTGCTTGGTGGCTCGGTTGGTTGGCTGGCTGACCGGCATTCTTACTTTTAATTCATAAATATTGTCCAGCTTCTGTCATCGCTAGTCGCCAAATGGACATGTAACCATCCTTTAATATTAGCGCAGCGTACGTTGTTCATTGTATGAATCCGCATATATATGTATGTGTGTTAATGTCTCACTGTCCTGTATTATTTGTATTTGTTCATATTTGTGTGAAAATGTGAAGTTTTCCTCCACTTCATCACATCTTATGGTACATTTATTACTCATATCTCTCACCAGCTTCACCGCCACCACCACAACCATCACTTTTAAGTTAATAGCTGTAAGATCCATTAGGTCCATAACGCTAAATGTGAGTGTGGATGGATATGTGAAATGTTCAGATGTAAAATGAATTAAGCCCACAATAACGTGGTAAGGTATGTTACAGTGCAACGAATGGAATTCCGATCGATAAGAAATGTAAATTACAAAATCGGATCGGATTCTAACAGGTCAATTCTGATATTATTTGAAAACATTAAACCAATCCAACTTACTTACGTAGCTGACTTGTAACAGAACGGTTGTTCCATAAGCCGAGCTTAAAAAATATTGCCATGCGCGTCGGTCTTGTGCGCATCTCCTCCAATTTGAAAGACCATTTTCCGAGATGTTGTCTTCTACTTGATCTTTCCATAGGATTCGTGGCCTTTCCCTTCTGCGTCAACCATCAGTAGGCTAGCTTTTATACGCCTTTTGAGCTGGGGCATTCTCATTCATTCGCACAACATGGCCTAGCCACCGTAATCGCTGCAGCTCAATACGACTGATTATGTCGATATTCGCGTATAGATTGTAAAGCTCGTGGTTCATTCGATGCCGATATTCACCGTCTCGTCTTTCGGATAAGTTTTCTCTCAAACACCCCAAGAGCTGCCTCATCTGCTTGCGCAAGTACCCATGCTTCAGATCCATATAACAGCACGGGTATTATCAGCGTCTTGTGAAGTGTGAGTCTGGTCGGGCGGTAGGTGGCCTTGTATCTAAACTGTTTACTTAGACCATAGTAGCATCTGTTGGCCAGCACTATCCTTCTCCGAATTTCAAAACTGATGACATTAGTTTTATTTATGGCGGTACCGAGGTATATAAAATCGTTAACTATCTCGCAGTTGCAGTTCTCAAGTTTTACAGTTGGTCCGGGTCGACTGGACGTCTTGCGCGTTGATAGCATCTGCTTTTTCTGCCAGACACACTTTGGCAGACTCCTTCGCAATTCGTAGAGATGGTGTTTACCGGGTAAATACCCAAGGGGTGGGTAAATATCGGGTAAGTACCCATTTGCGTGTATTTACTATATTGAATCGGTAATAAAACATCTTACACCCTATTTCCGGGTTTCTGTTATCAAATCGATTTAGAATGGATAGTTTTACGATACTTTAAAGACGTGGGTAAATACTTGAGTAAATACTTGAGTAAATACCCGAGTATTTACCCAAAAATTGGGCATAAACTGATTAACTGCGGAACCACTTGACATAGGCGGCCAAAATTTTGCATACATGTTTTTAATGTCAAAGCAAATATAGAAATCCAACATGGGGTCCCTGTTTTGATATAGCCCCCATATAGCCGTATCTCCCGATTTAAGGTATTTTTTGTCTATTAGACACATTTTACGACCACATTGGCCGTAATTTAGCACAGAGTGTTCTTTTTGGGTACCAAATGTCCATGCAAAAATTTATGTATGTAGGTCCACGTTTACTGGTAGCCCCCATACAAAGGTACCCTATCTTGAGTATTTACCCAAAATTTGGGTATAAACTCATTAACTGCGGAACCACTTGACATAGGAGCCCAAAATTTGTCTCAGATGGTTTTTATATGAATGCAAACATTGAAATGGAAAATGGGGTCCCTGGGTCCAAGTTTTGATATATCTCCCATATAACCGTACCAACCGATTTTTGGTAATTTTTATTTATTAGCCAATTTGATTGGCTGGAATTTGAGAGAGTTCTCTATGAGTACCAATTGTCACGTTTTCTGTGAGGTTTTTTTCCACAATATCAACATTATATCCTGTATGGAGAATGGGATCTTCAAAACTCACGTCAAGTGGTTCGGCTGTTAATGAGTTTATAAATATATATAAATATCAAAAATCAGAACGTTATATAGGACAGAAAACATGGACCAGCGTGGACAATTGGTACTCATAGAGAACTCTCTGAGCCAAATTCCAGCCAATCAAATTGGCTAATAGATAAAAATTACCTTAAATCGGAAGATACGGTTATATGGAGGCTATATCAAAACTTGGACTCAGGGACCCCATTTTGGATTTCTATATTTGACATTAAAATATTTATGCAAAATTTTGGCGGCCTATGTCAAGTGGTTCCGCAGTTAATGAGTTTATACCCAATTTTTGGTTAAATACTCGGGTGTTTACTCAAGTATTTACCCACGTCTTTAAAGTATCGTAAAACTATCCATTCTAAATCGATTTGATAGGATGTAAGATGTTGTATTACCGATTCAATATAGTAAATACCCAAATAAATACCCACAAATGGGTATTTACCCAATTTACCGGGTATTTACCCTTTGGGTATTTACCCACTGCCCATTTCTCGCAATTCGTTTATCGTTTAAAGGTGGCAGTTAACGCTCGCAATGTTCGACCCATTATATCGATGTCATCGGCGTAGGCGAGTAACATATGCTATTTGGTGTATCGAGTGCCATTTCTGTTCACATTCCCATCTCGTATGACCTTATCTAGCAGGATGTTAAAAAGATTAAACAAGAAACTGTCACCTTGTCTGAATCCTTGTTCGGTATTGAAGGGCTCCGATAACTTCTTTCCGACTTTAACTGCTGAACTTAAAGTTATCCTGCGTAGCCGTATTAATTTTGCAGTAATGCCAAACGCAGAAATGTCTTTAAGGACATCTGAACGGATTAGGCTGTCGAATGCGGTTTTATAGTCGACGAATAGGTGCAATGTATCGATGTGTTTTTTCGTGGTTTTTTTTCAGGATCTGGCGCAGATCATTGGCTTCAGTCGTTCACACAGCTAGCGTGCTTTATATGTGATGAGAAGGAGACTAAATCATCTATAGTTGGTACATATAGTTTTGTCTACCATTTTGTACACGGGACACTGGATGCTGAGGTTCCAATCATTGGGCATGCATTCTTCTAGCCAAATTGTACAAATGACCTGGTGCATCCCCCTGCCGAGCATCTGACCACACGTCTTGAATAGTTCGGCTGGTAATCCATCGGCATCTGCTGCTTTATTGTTCTTCAGCCGATTAAGTGCTACTTTGACCTCATCTTGGCTAGGTGGTATACACTCTATACCGTCATCTCTTATCAGTTCTACGGTATCTTCTTCATTACTGCACCACTATTTGATACCAGAATCTTTTGAAAATGTTCCTTCCAGATCCTCAACGCGCTGTCTATATCTGTTACCAGGTTATCTTCTTCATCTCTACAGGAGGATGTGCCGGGACCAAAGCCTTCGGTTTGGTGTTTACTCGTTGGTAAAATTTCCGGACTTCATTCTGACCCCTGTACATCTCGATTTGCTCTCGCTCACGTTTTTCTTGTTCTTTCTTATTTTTTTCTGAAAATACATTTCTCTTCTCTCTCCTTTTCTCCCAATAATTCTACATCGCATTATGTGTTGCTACTATCTGCATTTATCTCTTGTCCCTTAAGAAAAAAAATAAGTTCTGAAAATCTATATTAAAATCAAAGACAATTAATAATTCCAATATTCAATCTCACCGCCACTACAAATCACTGTTCAACAAATCGCGTCCATTTACTGGACTGGTGGTCAGTCAGCATCATTGTATTCATGTTCATTCATATGGAAATTACAGTTACACTGATAATCTCATACACCTACCTATAGACAAAATGTATAACAGTTCTACTTGTGTTTTGCTGTTCACTCGTTCATTCATCCATCTATCCGCTGTCGCCTATAACATCCATACATCCATCTATCTCTCCATCCATCCATCCAGTCAGTCATTCGTCCCTTCATTTGTTCACTCATTTACTTACCGAAGTTGTATTCAAATTAATATCTTTGTCTGCCTCCCGCCCGCTCTCGCCTGTCTCTCACTTTCGGCTTGTAAAATCTGAATATGTTTTTCGGTTACGCGATTGACTGACTGGCTGGCTGGCCGGCTGACTCGTTGTTGTCGCTGCTACTAACATTGATATGTTCCAGCTTCTGCTTCAGCTCCCGATTATGACAATGATGATGAATTCTTTTGTTCGTGCCATTGAATTCGATGGTTGCCTGAAATGCTATGTATCCTCTGTATCGGTTTTTATCTCTTGTCCATGGCATTGTTTAATTCATATTGTTGTGCTGTGTTGTTGCTGTAGGATTGTTTGGCTCGCTCGTTTTGCGAACTCAATATTGTTGAAATTATTACAATATCATCCATTCACTTGTTTCGCTCGCCCGCCGACGACGAGGACTATTACTCAGTCAGACATGGATTTATCGTCATTTAATGTCCTTTTTTTATTTTGGAATTACAAAGTAATTTGGAAACATTTTTGTCGAGATGGACAAAATATCATGTCATTGGGACAAAATTACGGCTTCAATAATTAAAATCTGACATTTTGAAGGTTATTAACAAATAAATTATAATTTAATAATATATCATTTATACCTTGAGGTCTGTGGTCTAGTTCGACCTACATTAGAATATTCGGAACTCTCTCAAAAACTTCGGTTTGCTTTGCGATGCTTACCATAGCTCTGCCGCCTTATAATACTTAGAGTAATGTTAATTACAATAATTTTAAGAAGCTGGAATTCGAGGCGTACCGGAGACATTTACAAATATTGAATTTCCAATTCCCAGAAAAAAGCTCGAACTGATCTTGTAAAGGAAGAAATTTAGAAGTCATCTTTGGATTTGGTTGCACTTAATTCTAGGAATTCTGTTTGTGAAGACCTTCACTTTTTCCCATTCATACTCCCTAAGGTCGGTTATTTTACGATAGTTATAATTTCCGAAAAATTGGGTTCGGAAGCTTGAAAAGACTGGACAGTGGCCCAGGAAATGTTCTATCTCTTCGCTGTCTTCTCCACATGCTCTACACCAGTTGCCTTCCTCGCATTCAAACATGTGAAAGCGGGCCTGGATTTGCATTGTCTTATCCTCATTTGGGTCTCCCCATAAAATGTTTGTGTTTTTCCCAGTCCCAACGCTATTTTGAAGAAGGGTTATTGCATTTATAGCTTGTTTACTATCTGTCATTATACTTTTTATATCCTGATCAGAGTTTGCACTAAAACAGCTCAGACACAGCATTACAACTTGAACCTCCGTCTATAGGATCATATTGTGATCTGATAGGCGAAGTAACATTTCAGTTTTCATTTCTTTAATGAAAAATCTCAGTCCCGACTTTCCTGCTAACTGAGAAAAGCCATCAGTGTAACATCAGTTACCAGGGAGCATGTTTGCTTGTGTTCCGCTATTCCCTGTCTGGTATATAGTAATTGTGGCATTTCTATATTTTGTTGCGGTCAGATATGTGCGAAGTTGCTCCACTCGTTCTTACCTTTAAGACTTAAAGCTGCGACAGCCGCTCTTCTGCAGAATGGCCAGCATCTGTGGACTTTGTCTACCCGTTTCTCAATGTAGTCTTTCCATTAAAGTTTTCAGTCTAGATTACCCCCAAATATTTAACTTTGATATGGTATTCGCTTTGTTTTGAAAGATAGGTTCTTCATGCTGCCCTATTTTCTAGTGAAGAGACATATCCCCGTCTAGGTCGGATTTACGTTAAGGCCCTCGGGTTCCCATACGGATTCAAATCCCTCCTCAGTTAAGTTCCGTAACAAACTTTTGATAGTGGCAATCCACAGCAGCGGTGATAAAAATCACTCCCTTCGGTGTCCCTAGACTTTGTTAGTCCTCGATATTTATGTCTTGTAGGATACAGTTTATCTATATATTCCTTAGAATATCAGCCACAGGCTATGAATGCTTGATCTGCTCAAATGGTCACTCAGTGTCGACATTATTAAAAGTTCCCTCGATATCAATGCCTACAGCTAAAGTAAACTTTTTCTACTCGAAGGTGCTTTCAATGTGGTGTACCTCCTCATACAGAGCGGTTTCCGCTGATCTTCCCTTTTGGAGCCCCCTTACAAGCGTCATTTCTGGTATGTTCAAGGCCCTAGCTCAAATTTGTGGATTGCCACTATCAAAATTTCCTTAACAAACTATTGACTGTGGCAATCCACATCAGCGGTGATAAAAATCACTCCCTTCGGTATCCCTAGTCTTACTTAGTCCTCTATATTTATGTCTTGTTTGCTACAGTTTATCTATATATTCCTTAGCATATCAGCAACATGCTATGAATGCTTGATCTGCTCAAATGGTCACTCAGTGCCGACATTATTAAAAGTTCCCTCGATATCAATGCATACAGCTAAAGTAAACTTTTTCTTCTCGAAGGTGCTTTCAATGTGGTGTACCTCCTCATGCAGAGCGGTTTCCGCTGATCTCCCCTTTACGGAGCCCCCTTACAAAGTTAAAGCGTCATTTCTGGTATGTTCAAGGCCCTAGCTCAAATTTCCAAACAGAGCCTGTGTTGTTTGGTATTTCACTTTCTCCATGATATAAGGCATGTATAATAGCGCCGAATAATTTAAGGTATTTGAACCACCTCCTCATGATATTTGTTCAATGTATCCTGTCCACTTTATTAAGATCTAAGTGGCGCCCAACATATTTAGATAAATTATTTCTATTGTTTGTGTATATTGTCATTAAATTGATGTAAAGATCTTCCAAAGGCCATACTTGGAATCGACTTCGATTCTGTAAGAGAGAACATTGATTATTAGAAATTTACAAACACTGTTTCAAAAAAAAAAAAAAAAATCCATTTAAAGACACTATTTGGAATATCCTCTACATTTTTATATCCTTATTTGGATAATTATTAAACTGCGAGAACAGAATTTTTTCCTCCTGAAAGAAACTTCAAACTTTAAGAATTTTAATCAAACTCCAAGAGAGAGAGAGAGAGGGCTATCAAATGGAAGACAATTAAGACTAGATTATGATGGGAGCTATGCATAATTATAGAAATTAAAGTCATGAATAACTTTAAAAGATACTCGGACAAATGGTTATGTTTAAACAAGAAAAACACAGACAAACACTTAACCTAACTTCCTCAAACTCACACACACACATACATATATATTTACAATCATATAACCACACACACATTCACACCAACAATTATACATTCTCTGATAGTTTAACAGCCACTAATGAGTTTAAATTGCAGATGCAAACTTCACAGACGGACTGCAGGACAGGCAGTCGGTCGGTCGGTTAAGCATTCAGATAAATAGATAAAGTATAGGGAACATTTTTCAGCCACAAAGAATACAAAATTTCCATTTAAAACAGTGAGTGCGTATAACCCAAGCTATCTTCCCGACCCGACATTAAATGGTCATGGACAGCGGACATCACAGTTGTGGCAAATGAGCAAAATAAGAAAAGTTTTCCCAAGAATAAGAAGCCATGGAAAAACGAATCGAACAGACAAACAAACAAGAAAATGCACTTCTTATTGCTAGGTTTCATCCAAAATGAGATTAGAATCTACTAATGTTTTAAACTATTTCGCAAAGAGATCTAACAAAAATGTTGGAAAAACAAATGCGTAAATATCCTAAGAAGTTGCGGGAGAAAAAAGATCGAAAAAAGAAAACCCCAAGAAGGAAAACTTAACAGCCGCTGAGGAAATGCAAATACCAGCAATGACTGGTCAGAACGAACGAGGGGAATATACCAGCAACATCAGCGGCAGATATCTGCAATATGTACATACGCACAATGTAAACAGTGGACCGCATCTTCAGAACGAACGTACACACACATCCTTAGTCCTTTCTATTTAATTTACCAAGAAAACTATGGCCTCTTTTCCTTGTCTTGCAAAGTATTTAAGCGGGCCTCACACACACACACTTTGTTTGTCAGTAGAAAATATATCCTTAAGTTTCCTTCTAGTATTCCTAATAGTCAGTCAGGCGCAGGCAGCCAAGCAAACCGGCACACAGCCAACATTTAAAATGTTTACTGCAGCATTTCATGTTTTTGGCCATCTGGCAAGTAGATTCCTTCCCAGAACACACTTATTGCGGCGCATTGAATGCTGCTGCAACACTTACACTTTTCCTGTGGCACTCTGTGTGCACTGACATCGTTGCAGCTGTGGGCTTTCCGCCCAGCATCATCATCATCACTACCATCGCCGCCACTAAGTCTTGTTCACACAATTATTTCTGGTGTTGCTGTTGTAGCATTGTTCCGTAACTGCCTGAAATATTCACTTCGCAAACACACACACACAAACTTGTACATTTTAATCAACAGTATAGGGAAATTTTGTGCACAGTGAGGAGTTTCTGAACTACCTTCGCTGATCTGAATCATAATCTGAAACCTTATATATCGAGAAATCTATTTAACTTTACGTGTTCAAAAGTATTTTCTGGCTAACAGCAAATACATTGTTCGATTTATTCAAATTTAGGGGTTCCCCGGCAATCTGTCTAAGTTGAATCCAAAGTTAAAATGGGGTTCAGTGAGTTTATTTGCCTATGTAATTTAAATGGTATTATTGCATCGCTGAAACTTCAAGCCAAGCTGTTTCTACTTGCCTTTCTTCATAGGAAATATTAATTATACGCCTTCAGCTTCGTTGAGTATATTGACACTAACCTTGCAGGGGTTACGTCTATGCGATTCCATTCTGGACCTAATTGCCGTGTTCAAATCCACTTGTTCACTACGCTGCATGATTCGTCTTTGTTGTCGTTGTAGCGTATTTCGAAAATGCCCAGTGAGTGCAATGCTGTACTCATTTGTTGTCCTTCCTCGTAATAGATTGGATCCAGGCATATATGGACATATTCCGCAGTATTTCTTTGTTGCTCCTCCTCATGATATATAGGGCCCTGTCGTCCAGGGACGTACGCAGGGGGGGAGCCCGAGGGGCCCGGGCCCCCCCCGAAATGAAGTTTTTTCACAGTAAATTTATGTTTGCAACAGCGATTTTTTTCATTTTGTCGACCATAGTTCATGTGATCGACAGAGAGAGACTTTACCGTTGGCCCCAATTTATTCGATCCGGTGTCCATGTTGCAGCACTTCAGATGTTTCTGTCACTTTTTTCGCTTATACTCGACTAATATAATGATCCTTTTTCACCGCTCTATCGATTTGGGGGTGCTCTAGAAATGTCCGGTTAAAACAACGTGAGCACATCTTCAGATCTTCTCAGCCCCATTAAAAGACCACTCATCCTCTCTTCCTGGTACTTAATTGTTGACCACAACTTCACAATTTACTCGATCCGAAGCCGATATTGCAACACTTCAAATGTTTGAGCCACTCTTTCCGATTTTACTCGATTGATTTCCAGAGTCAGATCCTAAACCAATTCAGAGTCAGATCTATGATCCTAAACCAAGCTCATCACACTCATTTGACAATCGATGGGTTTCTTAAACGAACGTCATCACGCGCATTAGCTAATCCCTCAGCCTCTGTTGGGAAGTTAGGTTGTGTCACTAGAGTCTTCCTTAAGGGAGATCGGTCTGTAATGGACAGAGTGGTTAAAAATAATGCAAGACCCCCAACTCTGCATCTGGTTTGAGCCTTCCGCACAACGTTGTATCCATCCAATGCTATATTCTACAGTTCTCTGTTAGTTATGCTTCCTGGATCGCAACAAACATGATTCTCTTTTCGAATCATAAACGTCTCATCATGCCGATCTTCATACGCAGATAATCTCAGTTAAACAGCAGGAACGTTGCATTATTGGGACGTGTCTCGTATTCTGCGAGATGATTGAGACACACTGTGAGATGTACCCATTAACCACACCCATTGCATATTACCGAGATAGATTCGAACCGAGTTTGAACGTAACAGACATTTCAGACAGACATTGTCCGAAGCAACCTGTGCTCGCACCATCCAGAACAATGATCTTTCATCACTATCATGACACCACAAACTAGTATTCACACTCATTCATTCAGGTTAGTATTCACGTTTACCCTTGACGACAATTCGCATTCACTTCGTAACAAAACAGCCATATGTATTTCAGTATTATCTACAGTATGGAGCTGGCCATAACGGGGACTTCCTACATTGTTGTGTAGATTTCATTGCACATACGATCATCCGCTCCCGATCACTACATTATTCCCAACCGTTCCACAAATTTCAAAAACTGTAAGCTCCGACGTTATGACAGAATGGTGGATAAAGTTCCGTATAGCTATAAAAACCGGAGCTTTTAACTATTAAAAGTGCTATGTCAAAAGCTCCGAGGAAACACAATTTTTCTCGAAATGTTACTGCTGCAAATGCATTGGATGTGCCCTATGTGAATAGTCTTATTGAACACGATGAGGTCTATTGCATTCGCAAAGGTATAATGACGTCCTCTGCTCTCTGGTATGAAGTAGGGATACGTAGTCGAGGCAAAAGTCGACTTTTCGATTTTTACCTCTGACCAAAAAATCGACTTTTAGACTTTTCGAATTTTCTATTTGACTAAAAAGTCGAGCGCAAGTCGATCTTTAAAAGTGGACTTTGCGATTTTCTCAAAGATCAAAAGTCGATTTCGACTTTTAGACTTTTCAATACAAAAAGTCGATTAGTCGAAAGTCGATTTACTTACCCCTAGTATGAGGAAAAAAAGTCGTTGCTATGATTAGACAATATGGCCTCCAACGATTTTCATAACGTTATCTGCAGCCGAAAAGATATAGTTACAACTTTTTTTCCTTTCGAAAACTTCAACTTTATAATTCTCTGAAAAAAGCTCGATTGATTCGTAGTTAGTGAATAAACCGCGGTGGAAACGAAGTGGTTGTCACTTTTAGTTATTCCGATACTTACGGAGGTAGTTTTTAGGCGACATTCACTAATTTCTCTCAGTGTAATTATGTTATTTTCCTGAGAGAATTCTAAGAACCTACTTTCGATGATATTCTTATTCACTTCTATTTCTATGTACCGACTGGCGATGTGCGTTGTCGTCGTTGTCGCATTCGGTACGTCTTGTCTTCTTATTTATTCATGCCCTCATCGGTTTTCTTGCGCCTTTTTATTTGTTTCCACTTGCCACCACTTGAGCCGACGAGCAGCGTATGCGGTTTAGCAGGAAGTCGTAGTCGTCGTCGTACGCCGTTGCTTATTCCACTGAGCAGCCTTTACCACTCTTATCGGTTTAATTAGTTTTTGAAAAACTTTTATTTGCTCTTTCAATGCCGTTACTAGTGCGGCAGTTAGCTAAGGCGCATCCTTGGGTCCCCGTGCCCTCATTGGCAAATGTTCACAGGATATTTATTTAAAATATATCTTTGCGGGAGTGAAATGTTTTTATCTGTGATTGTGAGTGTTAGCTGGTCCTCGTCCTTCACTGCTTTGTTTTTATTTGACGGGACGCAAATGAGCAAAATATTTGTATAACCGACACGGTTGATTGTATGAAATCAAGTGTGTAGGACAATGTAAATAAGTAGGAAAAAACGTTAAGGACTCAAAAGGACCCCAGAATGATGACTGACTGACAGTCACAAAAGGCCAGTGACAACTACCGAAAATGCTACCGTCTGCATCATCCAAAACATGGCCACAAATGTGATGTGGCGGCCAGTGAAAATGACAAGTATGGTGAACCAAAGTCCTGTGAGCAAAAGGACACTTTTTTCTATGGGGAGAGATTCCATTGAGAAGATGAAGAAAGTGAACAGTTTACTTTTTTGGGAAACGGAAATCACACCAACCGTGTGTGGTGCCGAGGTATGTGGTGTCTGTGATATTCTCCAAAGAGTTGAACTATTTAAGGATATAGTTACACACTCACACATATATATACATACACACAAAGTAAATGACCATTTAAAATGGAAAGTTATGTTTAATGTCAATCTCTCTCATGTGTATATTATTAATTGAGACGGACAATCAACCTCATGATGACTCTTAAAATGCTACAAAATTATATTTACCCAGCGGAAGAAAGGGAAAGAACGTGGAGCAAATAAGTGTAGGCGAATTAAAAAGGAGTTAATATTTGTAAAATAAATTAGCAAACACAATTAAAACTGTAACTATTTAATTAGCTGAAAGGCGGCTACTAAATGTAATTGTTTAATTGAGGAAAGAACTTATGAAGCCTAGATTTAATTCGAAGAATTGAAATATTTGGAAAATATGACTTAAATCAAGGATCTTATTATACCCTACACAACTATGTTGTCAGGGTATTATAGCTTTGTGCAGCCCCAAGAGTTTGTAACGCCGCGAAATATTGGTCCTAGATCCACCTTTAAGTATACCGATCGTCATATCTCGACTAGCTGAGTCGATCTAGACATGTGTGCCCGTCCGTCTGTCCATTTTATTTTGTAAACACGATACAGGCCACAGTTATGGACCAATCTTCACGAAATTTTGCATGTAGGATGGGTTCTGGCCAATGAAGACCCCCTATTGTTTTTGGTAAAGATCCTTTAATATCTAGGGGATGAAATGGACCAAATACTTAATTTTTATCGGTTTTTCTGGACGCTCTAGAGGCCGCAATTATGACCCAAACATCGCTAATTTTTACATAGAGAAGGAGATCGGGTCAAAGAATAAGCATGTCCCTGACTTTTGTGTGAAAAATTGAAAATTTTTTATTCTATTGCGTATAGATTTACCCCTGTACTGAACACTAGTAATAAATGTCGGCCTCTAGTTGGTCCAGATGGTTCAAAAATCGCGAAATATTGCCCAAGCTCAGAATATAGATTCACAGAAGTTAGTTTTTTTCGTGGAAGTTGTGTAGGGTATCATATGGTCGGCTCCGTCCGACTATACTGCTCCACTCACTGGTTTTAATTGGAGTTAAAATAGTAGAATTTTTGAAAATATGCAGATTTATGGCACAAATAACATGGATCTTTAAAATAAATCAAGTCCGAATTGGTGGCAGCTGAGGATACACAGAGAAGCCCTTGGAAGTAAAGAATGGAAGTAAAGAAATATTCGGATGAATTTACGTCTTTGTATGAGGCCCGTCAAGCAGCGATGGTAAGGAGTTTTCCAAGCAAATGGTTGCTAATATTACAGACATTGTTGTACCGAAAATCTTAAATAATGTATATTTATAAAAATTGGAGCTTTTAACTATAGAGGGCAAGTGAGAGCCCA
Source organism: Musca vetustissima (assembly GCF_032173495.1). Taxonomy (NCBI): domain Eukaryota; kingdom Metazoa; phylum Arthropoda; class Insecta; order Diptera; family Muscidae; genus Musca; species Musca vetustissima. The sequence goes on along the minus strand of NW_026873626.1, from coordinate 91,144 downwards.
CCTGTAGAAATTTTTAATTCGCAGGAAGTAGGTACACACCGAAATGTGGCTAAATTGGAAGGTGGCACATGCAGACAGGAAGTTGAAGCCAGTGGACAAAGATGTTTCCAAGTATTTTGTAGCGAATGATCCGATCTGGAAAATGAAGCCGGTAGTCAAAGGTGGTGGAACCGACAAAAAAAAACCGGTTGCATAGATGTCGATTAGGGATGAGTAAATTGACTTTCGACTAATCGATTAATCGTCTTTTCATATTGAAAACTCTAAAAGTTGAAGTCGAGTTTTTAAATTTGAGGAAATCAAAAAGTTAACTTTTAAAGATCGGCTTTCGAATTTCTTCATTAATATTTGGTGTATTGTCCTAAGGTCTACATTACCCAAAAATTACACATTCCAGAACTATATGTTGTCTGTTGACAAAAAGTATTAGACGATAAAAGTCAAAAATCGGTTTTTAGCATGTTTGACAGATCGAAAAGTCGACTGTTTAGTCAGAGACAAAAATTGAAAAATCTAAAGATCGACTTTTTGGCCAGAGTCAAAAATTAAAAACTCTAAAAGTCGACTTTTGCGCTCGACTACGTATCCCTAATGTCGATGGTAGCAAAGACATACAAGTATAAAAATACGACAATTAATACGTCAACAATTTCCAATTATAAAATAAAAACATATTTTTTGAGTACAGATCTCTAATTTTATTTACATTTTATACACACATTATCGCGTATTTGCGTTTTTATTGTTAACATGCATCTGTTATGCCTGATTCCCCCATTCTATACATTTTCTGGTCCGCAAGATGTTCACGTTGCAAGTAGTAATAATGCAGGCGGACATGGTTAAATCGCCATAGTTATTTGGGATAATACACCCATACTTATTTTTGAGAATATAAGGGATGATTAAACTTCAAAAAGGCTTCCACGAGCAGATGGACTTCTATAGATTACAAAGACTTGTTTCTGGTCTATTTCCAATTGTGTTCTACTTCATTCTTAACCTTCTGGTAGATGTAATTGAAGTGCGAGGAGAAATGAAATAGGTTTTCGAAACCCACTCCATGAATTTTTAGATTTTCAAGCCTTAAATAGCAGTTAAAGTAGGAAAGAATCTCTCGGAGCCCTTCTATACCGAACGAGGATTCACACAAGGTGACAGTTTTTCGTGTGACCTTTTTAACATCCTGCTGGAAAATGTCATACGAGATGCAAATTGCGAACATAAATTAAGCAATTCAAAAACAAGGCCAAAATCACACTCTACAAGACCCTGATACGCTGATTGTATGGATCAGAAGCATGGGTACTTGCTCAAGCAGATGAGGCAGATCTTCGAGTGTTTGAGAAAAAATTGTCCAAAAGATTTGTGGGCCGATCTGCGTTGACAGTGAATATCGCCCTCAAATGAACTATGAGTTATACCATCTATTCTCGGACATCGACATAGTCGGACGTATAGAGCTGCAGCGACTACATTGGCTAGGTCATGCTGTGCGAATGGATGAGGATGCCACAGCTCAAAAAGCATATAAAACCGCTATATTATGGTTCACGCAGAAGGGCGAGGCCACGAATTCGATGGAAGGATCAAGTGGAAGACAACATTTCGAAACATTGGAATTGGAAGAGCTGTGCACAAGACCAACGCACCTGGAAATATTTTTTACGCTCGGCTTATGGTAAGCTCTAAAGTCTTTAAAGGTTTGACTTTGAAGTGGATAATTGAAGACTGTATTGGTAGAAGTTATTGATTGTGTCTAAATAGCTGCATCGTCAATATTTACGCCTAAAAAATTATGGTACAATTATCGGCGTACGACACCACCACATCTGCTAGAGGAGTGGGGAATTTCGCAAAATAGGAGATAGGACACCGCATTGCGGGATTTTATGCTGCAGAAGCCAGTGCTTGGCATCATTTAGAAGGGTGGAATTTGTTATGTCCGATATCGGCAAAAAATGATCGACCGTGTTGATCTGCTTGAACAGATCTAAGGATGCCGCCATAGTCCGTTCAGGGGGTAGTCGTTGATTAAGGTCATTCCTCCTTTTGGGAATCATTTCTTGCAAAGCTAATGATTCCCTGCTTCAGACGGAAGCAACAAGGATTCTAAAATCTTGGCTAAGATGATCTCCGTTTATGAGGATGAAGAATGGAGCGATGTAAACTTGTAATGCCCTTGGTTCTGGTAGAGTTCTCGTTGATGAAAGTGAAATCAAGCTTCACGTTCATAGCCAGGTCCCCTCTTTACGTCAGCATCTAGGTGAGTATTTTAAAGCCGACTGTAATCAGCTGGTGACCATATTAATATTCCTCGACTAAGAAACGTCAATAATTACATGTAAACATTCTTCATATCCCATATTTAAAAAAAGATTGAAATTTTAATCAGTCGTTTTTACTTAACGTTCGAGCTTGTTTCAGCCTTAGATAAAACTACTCGTTATCTACCAATCTTCCACAGACCGAATATCTTCTATCGATCTTTTACGGACCTTATAGAAAGACCTTATAGAAATCATTTCTTCGATCCAACCAATCCTTTCTTCAATACTAATATAAGACAAATCAACATTTGCTAGCTAGCATACTTATAACAATTCCTGCAGGTCTTAATCTGTAGATCTTTAATACAAAGAATACCTATTGCGGAATACCTGTTGCCGAAGCATAATGACTTTTGTAGATGTAGACGAACATATGTACATACAATGTAGGCCTTATAAAGCTAAATTCCCTTATAGGAAAGTCCATGTATGCTTAAAAATCTTCAATAAGTATCCATTTTTTGTAGAATTTTCTATAGATAAAAAATTTGCGAAGTCCACTTGTCCTATAGCTATTGAGGATCGTATGTAGATACCATGAATACCTTGTATAAAGAGATATTACCCTATGGGAATATCAATTTTTTGCTTAAAGGTCTTCTGTAGGCTTTCCATTTTTCTGCTGCTATTTAGGTTAGAAAATTACTCCATACTATCTTCCAAGTACCTCCATCTACAAACTTCAAAACCTTTCTCCATCACAACCTTGTCATAAAATTATGATTAACACAATAAGTTGCACATAAACACCTCCATAACTTCATTGGACACCAAAATCATGTCGTAAACAAAGAGGAGGAAGATCATAGAGGATGTTGTCGATTTTTAACACCAAACAACTTAGTTTTATTCATTTTTAACTTTGCCTTTACCGGTTCAGTTGTCGTTGTTGTTGTCGTTGAACATTAGCTTAATATTTTCCCCTCCGCTCGTAAAATGGCTTCATTAAAATAATTGACGATGAAAAACACCAGACGCCATTAAAATCATTATAGTCACCCGACACCAAAACACCGACAACGCAGACGACGACACCGGCATCAACATCGACACTGACACCCGACTGAAATCAAACAAGAAAAAACCAAACCAATTTTTCCAAAACAAAGAGGTCAGAAAATTGTTACAGGATTTGTGGCTGGTTGGTGTTGGGCGCCACCAACGACAACAACAAAATATCATAAAATAAAGATATAGCCTAGCCATGGTCATTATTACAGATACCCCCAACAAAAATCCCCACCACTCAAACCTTTCCACCGTTCTCAGGTCTTTAAATGGTCGATGTCGGTGTGGCCCACCTTTGTTGTCGCTATGATAATAGCTCTGTACGAGTTGATAGAAAGTTTGTGTATGGGTGTGTTTGTGTGGGTGAGAGGGCGGCAAGGTGAGTATTTGTGGAAATGTTTACGTTGTTAGACTGGGCAATCGAGGGACAACGCAGACGACAACACATTATAAAAGAATAATTACGGTAATTATTAAAAAGTTTACCGAACAACAAACAACTAATTTTTATAGGAAAATACGTTTAAACTCAACTCACTCGGGGACTCACTTGCACTGTGTGTGTAACTCTGTTAGCTGTAAACATCATAATATAACATCTGACATACACACCCACTCGCCCCTCAAGGATACCTGTATATGTTCTATTGGACAAACTTATCGACAATGACAACAGCAACAATAATCACTAAACAAAAAAAGGATCAACAGGATAAAATGATGATGATGTTCACTTGTTTGCTCTTTTTTGTTTCACCTTTTTTTAAGGAAGTTTGTTTTGTGTTATAGAAAAAAATATATTATAGCAACAACAAAAACAAACAAAAGTTACACAATTACATGGATAATTTGCCAGCGAGTGAGTGTGAGCAGGTGGTACTGGTCATGTTTTGAGTTAGGCAAGCCGTCCAAACAGAAGGTGGACAAATAAAATTATTTTCCAATCACAGAAGTTATTAAAATAAAAGCTTTTAACCTTTTTCGTTGTTGTTGTGGTGTGTTGTAACACTTGGGTTGCATTGTTGTTGTTGGGAGTTTCCTCTTCCTCGAAAGCCAGGTTTTTTATTGTATGGGATATGTAACTGAATAATTGCTATTATTATGAGAATAATGGATTAAATAGAGATGATTTGCTTAGAGATAAAATAAAAGGGTAGAGATTTTGTTGCAAAATGATATATCCCGGCAGAAGAAGAAGAATTATTAATTGAGGGCTGGTGAGTTAAGCATTTCTCAGCTATTTTAAAAATATGGGACAATCTTTTGGAAAACGTGAAAAATATTGATAAAACTTTTTGTGGATAAGGAATATATTATGGATCTGATCCAAAGGCCTATCACTAGGTCAAAACTTTGGTTAAAATTGCTTCTTTCGGTTTCCTACTTTAGTCGGACTGTAGACATAATGACCAATGGATATCCGAAATATCCATAAAAAAACTTTATAACTAGTAAGAAAGTGTTTAAGTTCTACCGATCCGAACTAAAATCAGAAAGTCGAAAATTTATATGTGGACTTTGTTATGGTGTTATAGCAGGGGCGTACGCAGGGGTGCGGCCCGGGGGACCGAAATTAATTTTTTTCACAGTAAATGTATGTTTGCAACAGCGAATTTTTTCATTTTGTACTACCGGCCCCCCTCCCCGAAATGAAATCATGTGTACGTTACTGTGTGACAGTAGGCTTTTCGTGCTCGAAAAAATTGCAGACACTCCAATTGAAAATCTTAAACGGGACTTTTTTAATTTAATTTTTAATCACCAGGAATCCGATATATCAAATATCCAGCATATGAGGGCTACCCAGAATAAGGACCAAATGTTAATTTTTCGTAGACAAATCTGATAGCCAAAGTAAACTCAAGGACCAAATGTTAGTTTTTCGTAGACAAATCTGATAGCCAAATTAAACTCAAAATACCAATTCTGTTGAAAAATGCGTATAAAACCCGCAAAGTACCGATAAATGGGAGATACCTCAAAAAAAGTGGACCAATTATGAAATTTGACACCCAATGAGAGCTAAACGAAGCAAATTGCATTTGATTCCCCTCAAAAACGTGTCAAAATCCCCATAATACCGAATATTTGAGGGTACCGTTGTATGGGGGATGTACCAGAACGTGGACTGTTAAACCCTTCATTGCAACAGACAGACGGATACACATAAATCGACATATAATTTTATTTTGACCGATGCGTTGCAAACAGAATGACAAATTTAATATACACTCCCCCTTATATAGACAGGAGACCTTCAATATATCATTTTCAAATCCTTCTACAGAATAAAGACTTTGTATTTTCTTCAAATGGTTTTCTATAGACCAATGTCTTTGTATCGGGTTTCTCCAGAAAGGAGACCTTCTGCAGGTCTTCTATAAACAGGAGAACAGAACAAAAGTTAATATATTGTTAATTAAGAAATACTAAATTCGGGTTTCTTTCGGATTTTCTACTGCCAACAGACCTTCAGGCCAATGAAGATTCCAGGTATCGAATGAACCTGCAATGTCAGTTTTATAACCCTTGTATATATAGCTATAGCTTCTATGCACTTTCAATAGATATGCTATACTCCATACCATACGATTCTATAATTGTTATAGAAAGTCTGTCTATCGTTTGTCTCTAAGAAGGAGACATTATGTAGGTAGGAGGATAGAACACTATGAAATACCTTGTTTAAGTTTCCAGTGATAAACAAAAGGCATACGATGTAATATTTCAGACAGGAGATCTTCTATAGGTATTCTACCTCCAATAGGTCTACCACAGAATGAAGACTTCCTATTCTTCAATTGGAATTCTATATTTTTATAGAAAGTCTGTCTACCGTTTTGTCTCTAGAATGGAGATAACATATAGATAGAAGGCCACAACAGGGGTTTAACTATCATAAAGACTTATCATGAGTCTTCAATATAGTTAGTGCCTATAATACTTCTATAGACATATATTCTAGGAACAAAATACCTACATAGGTCTTTTACTGGTACAGTGCCTTCTTTTAGTTTCCAGAGACAAACAAAAGACCCACAACGTAATTTTTCCGATGGGAGGTATGCTTTAGCCATTCTATCTTCAATAGATTAACTTCTATGACTATTCCTTGTATACAAGGATATACAGGATACAAGGAGTATACAGAAGACCGGCATTAGTCTTCTGGAGACACGATGCCAAACTTCGATTTATATAATCTTATTTCGCTTTTCTACTGCCAGTCGACCTTCGGCCGAATTTTTGTAGACTGAATACTTTCTATCTGTCCTCTACAGGAAATACACTTTCTCTCCGTCTTCCGAAGACAGTAACTCTTCTATTGAACATCCATAGAAAGAAGATATACCGTCGATCATCTATAGGAAGAAGATCTTCTATCGGTCATATATAAGTTCTATATACAGGAGAACCTCTATCGTTCCCATACACACGAAATATTATATCGGTCTTCCATAGACAGAATGTCTTCCAGTGGACTTTTATGGACAAAAGATCTTAAATTGAACAATCATAGACAGAAGATATTCTATTTACAGGGAAGCCTCTTCCATATACAAACAATTTTACATCGGTATACATAGACGTTAGACCTTTATTGACCATTTATCGGTCCTCCGTCTTCTATAGACTGAAGACCTTCTTCATGCTGACGAACTTCTATCCATATCCATAAACGAATACCATATGTCGTCATCCATAGACTGGAAGACTTCTGTCGGTCTCCCATAGACCTGAAATCTTTCAGTCGTTATTTTATAGACAGAAGAACTCCGGTTCTTGTTCTACCAATCTTCCATAAGCAGAAGACCTTTCATCGATCTCTTATAGGTTGAATATCTTCTTTATACAACTGAACATATACCGCTTTTCAATAAATATATGACTTTTATCGGCCCTCTAATGCCTCTAATACATAATGCCTTCTATTGGCCTACCAGAAGAAGAAAATCTTCCTATGGGCTTTTATAGATACACAGAAGCCCTTTATGTCGGTGTTCCATTGATACTTTATAGACGGAAGGCCTTTTTATGCAGTCGAACCTCTATTGGACTTTCATAAACAGAACCTCTTCTACCAAATTCGCATAGACAAAAGACCTTACATTGGATTCTATGCAAATAAGACCTTATATTTGTTAGGCACAAGTTCTTATGTATGCCCATAAATCCCGTTCTTCAATAAACAAAAGACCATCTATCGGTCTCCAAAAAACGGAGTATCTTCTATAGCCAGAAGGTCTTCCTTCGAGCCAAAGCGCTATCGGTCTTCTACAGAAGGAGGACTTCATATGGGTTCTCTATAGATAGAAGAATATATTTTTTGATATTAAAAAAATACTTTTTAGATAATCGACCTTCCTTTCGGTCTTTTGTCTGTAGTTATGGTTTTCTGAATTTCCACATTTATGCGCGGTTTTGTGATAAAAAGTTGATTTTTGTACAAAACAATCTTCGAGGCAACTGCATGCTTGAATTTGCAAAAAATATTTTTGGATGACAGTTATAAGGAGGCCTTTATTTGATGTTTTCTAAAGAAAACTAAATAGGAAACATTTTGCGTACTTTCTACAATATAACGTCTATCGGAAAATCCCATCACAAAATCTCCTATAAAGAATGAATTTAAAAGGTCTTCTATAAACAAAAAAATTGTATATATAACTTTATAATATCCTCCACAACCGTCGATATCTGAAAGGTTATTTTCCATTCCGAACTTATGTTATGTTTGTCATCATCTTAAATAAAAAAACTCTTCATCCACAACTAAATAAAACTTCCAACTCGCAATACTCCTCCAAAGCAGAAGGTGATATTTAATTTATTTCCTTTCCTCTACACCTCCATCGCCCCTGCTGATGAAGTTCCACCAACTGGGTGTCAGAAAATAAAAATAAAAACAGTTATTAAAACAAAATAAAAGCGATTATTAAAACAAAAGGTACTCCAACCTGAAATTGGGACAAGTTACTAACCTAAATAACCCAAAATGAGAAAGGGAGAAGTATACAAATAAAACAGAATAAAAAAATACAAAGAAAAATGTCAAAATGTTGACATAATTTCAAAAATCAACAAACGGTAAAGTTGCAGTAGCATCGTCAGCAGATAATAGCCACAATACACTACCACACACACACACTTCCGTTTCCGCCCTAATGAGTAAGGCGAGTGAGATGATGAAAACAAGAAAAAAGTTTAAAATGTGTCTGTGGTTGACGTTGGTTTTTGAAGGCGGATGTTGGTCTTTGATATAAATCCATTGGCGTAATAGATGACACATCTAAAATTCAACAAAATGTAACACCTTTGTTACGGTAGGTGTTACTTTAGTAATTAGCTGTGGAATTATTTCCGGATGGAATAATGTTGGTAAAGCATGGATTTGATGGAACCGATTTTATTTCCTATTCGTATTTAAGAAGAATGACACTTTTCTTAAATAACAATATATGTAAGCATCGAACCTATGGAATGATAGGGGCAGGAAAGATATTAAAGCACAGCCCGATAACGCTTTGGTCTCGAAACAAAGAATAATGACTCAGTTAATCTCCTGAAGAAGAACGGCTGTCTTTGTTTAAGTCCGAAGAGCATTCATACAGTTATGATATGAATATCTGTAGTGCGATTCTGTAACTGCTTAACGACAGAATTACCGACGATTGTCGATAACTTTAAATTTTTAATTGCTTAACAGCAACTGCCCAATTGTCATAACCTTGGATTTCAGTTTCGAGGTTGGGTTTGCAGGGGGAGGATATACCTTATCAGCTTTCTTGGAGGCCTTTTCGGATGATGGTGTCAGGGCTTTCTTAGCTCTCAATTTTCCTTTGGGGGGGTACTGAAGGCTCAGCCACCAACGTCCTAGTTGTGCTCGGTCCATTCACAGTCTTATTCTCTTTTGGAGGAACTAACGTGGTGGACTTCGCTCGTGGTGTAGGAATCGTATCAATCAAGAAGTTCGGGTAGTTCATGGAGAACTTCCGAATGAATTTCAGGTTCCTCTTGATCGGTAGGAACTTCATATCCGTTACCACGGTAAGGACTCGGTAACTAAGCCTAAACAACTTGTTGAGGCGCCCAGGTATCAACAAGGCTCCGTTCTAATGCAGTCGGGACCCTAACTCCAACGTTATGGGAGTCACTTTGGAAGGTAGTGACTCAAAACCTCACACGTAGATATTTAGAGGCACCAATCTCGCCTCATCAGTTCAGGGATCATGGTCACAGAGGGTGGGTTTGCAGAGGAAGGTTGTGCCTTATCAGCTTTCTTGGAGGCGTTTTTACGGGCTCGCCTTCGGATGATGGTGTCAGGGCTTTCTCAAAAATACGGCTCCAAAGAAAAAGATTTTAGTGGGGATTTGTGGTCGGCCATGGTAAGGACTCGCCAACTAAGCTTGAACAACTTGTTGAGTAATTTAATCGTAGAGCACTGATTGGCACGAGGTCGCTTGACAACCCAGCGGTGAGAACTTCCGAATGAATTTCAGGTTCCTCTTGATCAGAAGAAACTCCTTATCCGTTATTGAGTCTCTGTCCCGTCCGATAAATCGGTTGCAATAGTTAACCGATCTCCGGTAAATATTCTTGTTAGATATCTCTTTGGAATTCTTTCGTTTGATGCTTCCCCGTTCTGAAGATCCATCCATTTTTACGATGGGAGCTCATCAGCCCCAGTCTCCACTTCGACAGCCGACTGCCTAAGAAATCTCGGGATGATTTGTTAAAATTCGGCTCCATATAAAAAATTTTAGTGAGGGGGCATAGCCTTTCACCATGGTAAGGACTCGGCAAATAAGCCTGAACAACTTGTTAAGGCGCCCAGGTGTCAACAAGGCTCCGTTCTAATACAGTCGGGACCCTGAATGCAAACCGTAGAGCACTAATGGGTCGCTTGACACCCCAGCGTTAAGGGGGAGGTAGTAACCCGAAAACTCTGATATGGACATTTAGAGGCCCACCCTCGCCTCGTCAGTCCAGGGATCATCCGGTCATTTCCCCCGAGACTCTCCCCCTGGACCCGCTGATTGTCCGCGACTGTTTATTTGATATTCATAGCTACCCAAAGAATAATATTGGGCTTCCGACTATGCGCAACCTGTGGCCGCTTCCGTTAGGATTCAGCTCTGCTTCCCGAACGCGGATATTGGATACTGACATTTAGTTTCAATAGAATATCAAAATCCACCCGCAACAATTCAACGAATTGTGTTGGTTGGACTGAAACATTCGATGTAATTAATACGGGAAGGGATCTCCGACTACCCTATATTTAATTCCGATTTCGATTCGATCAATATTTTCAGGAAAGACATTTCGACTTCTATCGCCCCCCATGAGCCTAAATTTTCAATGTAAAATGGTGTAAATCAATGTGGTTTCAATAGAGCAGTTTGTGTCGACTGATCATTTCACTCTCCGATTATTACTTCATCCGACGGTCTAACGTTCTGTCTCCACTGCACCAAGTTCTCATTTTCGCTGTTTTCGAACACCCCGGTTTACTCAACGGCACTGTTTTTTCCTGAATAATTCGATTTTGATTATTCTAAGAAAATCCACATGAAGTAACCACATTCCGATCGCGAGTCATCTAAGGAATACACAATATAGATTGGTTAGAATCTACTGTCTAATTTCGCCTCCATCCAATTATTTCTTATTTTAACACCAGTACACAAATTTCTCGTCATCTCTTTTATGAGGTTTGTTGAGATTTGCTTCTGATGGATTTCTTGATGGCAATCTCTAAAAAAATACAAAAACATTTCCTAATTAAATATTGTACAATTATTTATTGTTCAAATTCATTTTAAAATTGATGAAATCTATAATCATTTACATTATTATTAATTTTTCTGTTTTTGTAAACTGAATACATTATTAAAACTAACTATATAGTAAAATGTTGTGAAATTATCAATAAAATTGTAATTTATATAATACAAAAATTAATTATGTAATTATATAAGGTAGACAAGAATATGTATAACTAAAAGTTTTTTGCAAATAGAAACAAATGTTTAACAAAATGAAAAAAGAACTTCCAAGAAATATTAAATAATGTGAGAAGGTAAAAAGCAGAGAACCTGAGAACAATAAAAATAAATGAATGATTAAAAACATCTATTTAGATAAAATATCACCCAGATTTGGGAAGAAGGAGAAGACCTAATGACTTAATTTCTATCTTTGTAAATTAATTAAGGCAGCACATACTATCAGCACCTCATTGAGATACTGATAGACAAATGACTCTTTAATTGCCAAGGGTTGTAAGATACGAAACTCCTGCAGACTATCGATCATGTGACGCATTTGTGCACGACACACCGGTTCTCGAACACGCATTGTTGGTACACTAAAGTTCTTGAGACGCCTTGAGGTTAGCTCCTTATTGACAACCGTTAAACTTTGATTAGAGGCCAGCTCACCAGCTACACGTGATGCTGTATATTTACTCAGACGACCATCTTGTGAAGATTCATCGTGTATTAGATCATCTGCCGATTCATCGGCTGAGTCTGTTGTTGAATCCGTTTCACCATTATTATTTATACTGGGTATTTTAAGTTGCTGCTGTTGATGATGTGGTCGTTGTGGGTTGGTTTTTGGTTTACGTTTTCTCCTCACCGCTTTGCCAGGGTCGGCCATTAATGAGAGATATTTTGGTATAACATCTTTGAAGTTGGATGCTTTGAAAATTGTTAAATCGTCATTGTGACCAATAAAGGCATCCGAAACATGTGAAATAATACCTGAAAAGAAAAAAAGGTAGAATAAATATCAAATTCGTATTTTTGAATTAAAATATATAGAGGATATAAAATTAAATTAGTTATAAACATCAGGTAAAATTGCTTTTAAGGGGCCGAGCTTAATAAATTATTCGAAACTAGTTTATTCCTATAGGACGACCTAGCCAATTATATTACGGTTTAAGTGGCGCTCAGTACAGACAGTGGATCAATGAACGTTTACAATTCTCCAATTCTCTAGTGTCATGTGGCCCTAGTAGTGGCATTAGGTGTTAACCAATTCATGCGTAATTGAGGCGATTGTATCATCCTGATCTTAGCTCGATTCTCTTGGTCTTCCTATCAGCTGATATTCTTCTGATATAAAAGAAGAAAGGTCCCTGAGTATACCATTCATACGTTATCGTTTTAATGGCTGAAAGTTGTTCAGGTCTGCCTTGAAAATCTAGAGGCTCACTTTTTATCTATAGACATATAATATATCCGAACTGGCCTGGTTGAGAAAGTCTGTCCATTAGACTGTTATAGTTATATTCCCAAACATAACACTTAAGCAGACGACACAAAAAGCTTTTTGGTGATCGGAATTCGATTACAATGCACCATTATTCAGCGGTCCTAAATCCACTCAACAAATCAAAAATATAAACCCTATATAGGCCTCAAACCAAATTGGGGGGTGAGTTCCGTTTAGCCCAAATTGTGTGTGAATATATTTATAGGGGTGCGTATCGGCAATGAGTGCTTTATAGAGTTTAGTATATGTGACAAGGTGCCCAATAGAAGTTCGTATCGGAGGCTTTATAGGGTCCGTTTTGGTGAGGCAGAGCTCTATATGGTACCGCATCAGTGAAGATGACCTAATCTCAGATTCTTATTGGGGGCATGGAACTTTATAGAGTTACGTATCGATTATGAGGGCTTTTAAAAGTAAATTCAAGTGATGAGGGGCTCTATAAACGTCCCCATATGTAGTAAGGAGCTTTATAGTGTTTCGTTTAGCCCAAATTTGGCGTGAGTACAGTTATGGGGGTTGCGTTTCGCCAATGAGCGCTTTATAGAGGTCAGTATATGTAATGAGGATACCCATAGAAGCTCGAATCGGTGGTGAAGACCTCTATAGCGATTCGTTTTGGTGAGGCAGAGAGAGGTTATGTTGGGCTATATTGAATTAAGTTCATGTGATGAGGAGGTCCATGAAGGTCCACATAGGTGGAAAGGATGTCAGTGAATATAGGTCAGGGAATCTGTATAGAGAGAAGCAATATGTAAGCCTTTTCTTTTTTTAAATTCTGCATTGGTGGTGAATTTTTGTGACCATGAGCTTTATAAGGCTATATTTTTGTGGTGAGTAGCTTATAGTTCCGTAGGGCCCTCTGTATATCCTATTGAGGTCCACATTGGACTAAAACAGCTATATAGAGGTCCATATTGTTGGTGCGTAGCTATATAGAGGTTCGTATTAAATGGATTTTTATAAAAAAAGTATGAGGTGAGGGGCTCCGAAGATGTCCATATTGCTAATGAATAGCTCTATAAAAGTCAATGGGTTGTGATTTGATGCTCATGATAAGGAAAGCCTATATATTGCTATGCTGACGTAAGGAAGAATTATTAGATCCTCATGTAGATGGTTCATTAGCAACCTGCTAATATTCTTTGCGGAGCTCTGAGAAGCCTTTCTTATTTTCCAATGCGTAACACATTATGTCCCCAGAATTTTAAGGTAATTTGTGATGCTATTGTATGTCCCTTAAATCTGAACATTTAGGGATGGGACTTGAACTTCAATAACTCAATAACTTGACACTTTGAAATTAAATAAAATTTAGTATCTTTCTAATTCAATTTATTTTACTTACCATTAGTATTTATGCTTAATATAAACTTATAGCAGGCACAATCAATCTGCAGTGGTCCCGGTGCAATATCAATTTCCACACACTCGATTAACGATTGTACATGGGAGAGATTTTGTCGATATGCAAATGGTAAATATTTATGACGTTCATAGTATTTCTTACTATCGGGCCAGTTTATCAAATATCTTAAGTAACGTGCCAATCTCACAACCGTTCTTGCAAATACATGCTGCACCTCACCCTCGGACATTTCAAAGTATTCTGCGAGTAGTGAAAAATCTTCGTTTTGTTTCAATTTTTTCAATGTTATATAGCAATCGACTAATGTCACATTAGCCGTGGAGCAAATGATATTTTTAAGCAGCGGCAAGCGTGTTGGTGTTATACCCAAATGTATAAGCGGATTCTTTTCAATTAATTCCACAGTTATTGTGCGTATAGTACGTTCAGGTATATCACGTTTGAGAATAAATGTGGGTCTACGAATTTGAGCCGATGCTACGGGAGATACAACAGCAGATGATGTTAGATTTTGTGTCAGACGTGTTGTAGTGCCATTGGAGTTTTGTAAACTACTGGCACTAGTCGCCTTGATAATTGTATTTGGTGGCAGTGAGCTGATGGCTGCTCCAATTTGTTGCTTTTTGTTTGTGGTTGTCGTACTGTCACCGCCAATGGTCTGTTGCCATTGAAAACTTGTTAGTGGTGTTCCCGCTGAGGCTATGGTTTGTAGAGAATATTTTGGAGTCTTATGGACAATGTCTGCTGCAAGAGAGAAATGAAGTAAAGCATAAATAAAACCGCACATTGTAAATAATCACAAAATATACATTACCTCCAGTTACTGTACTTGCCCGCTTCATGGCTGGCTTGATAATTGCCGGTATTTTATTGATAACAAGTCCAGTTCTGCTTCCAAGTTTTATTAATGATTTCTGTGAAGAAAATGAATATTCATTTTAATAAAATATTAGCACAAATATTTAAATAATTTATCAACATTAACCACAAGGTCTGCTTCACTAAACAAACACTAACCCTGAAGAAATTACTTCGATTATGGGTCTCTTCTCCACTTAGTTTTATAGATCATGCATGTTTATGTTAAAATAGCAAAGGATTTTATGTAATTCTTATAAAATTATTAACAAATTTTGTTAAATAAAATAGAAAACAAATTTTTGTGATTTATCCCTGTCAACAGCATGCACGAATTGGCAGAGACGGACGCGTTCCCATTGCAGTGCTGTCAAACAATATATTTGTCTCTTTTCTATGGTATCCCTCTGTGAAATGATAACATAGCAATGTCATTCATTGTGAATTGATAACACAAGAGTGGTTAGAAATTGCAAGAGGGCTGCCACACGAAGTTTATTGAAAGAAATTATTTGTTTTTAACAAAATTGAAAATAATAGTTAAATATTGAAAAATAGCCAGATATTGTAGAAATATGCATAAATTAGCCTGCATTAGGACGAAAGGAATGGTCTTTATGCTGACAAAATGGGGCTAAATTCGTAAAATAGCTCCAATCGGCATTTTGAGATTAATTTCTGTTGGAAAATGAGAATAAAAGCATAAACGGGTCTTAAAACGAGGTGTACATTTAAGTTAGGGCCATATCAAAATATTTTATTAGACTTACATTCCAGTATTTAGCAAAAAGGTATTGGAAAATGCTCCCAAGACTATACATTTTCCTAAAATGGTTTGAAGGCTATGTCAAATCATGGACGGTTTTCTGTGAATATTTGTTCCCACCAAAGACCTAGAATACCATCGAAATGACTAAAATCGGGAGGGTTTGTTTATGTAACATTTTAACAAAAAATATTTTCGACTCTCCAAGAACCCGGATTGTCAAATTTCAGACCGTTCGGTTAAAAATGTGGTGTACCTTTATATGGAAGCTATACCTTCCCTAGACAGACAGTCTGACATCCAGATTTAGATGCAGTTCTCATACACATTTCCTCAAATTCTATATAAATGATTTACAAAAATGCAATGCAAGGACATTTTTGCACGGCAGATCGAGTCTAGGCGTTTTGGAAAATTGTGTTCATCGATATGGAGTGAGTTTTAAAATTTTCCATAAATAGTCCTACTGGTCTCGATTCTAATTTGTAATTTGCTATCCTTTTTCAAGCGGTTGAAATCCTGATTACTAAAATGTAATTATGTTATAGAATAAGTCCATTTCATTCCAGTGATATGGACCTCCGAAGTTCGGTAAATACGGATCACATATCGTTTGAAATTTGTATCGTTGAATGTTATCCTAAAGGTCCTTTTTTTCTTGCCAAAGTCCAGAGACATTGACCTACAAGTTTCCGTTGGGAAATGGAGGGGTACCTTTATATGGAAGCTATACCCTCCCGAGACAGACAGTCTGACTTCCAGATGTAGATGCAGTTCTCATACATATTTTCCAGTTTCTATGTAATTGATTTACAAAAATGCAAGGCAAGGACATTTTTGCACGGCAGATCGAGTCTAGGCGAATGGGGTGAGTTTTACAATTTTCCATAAATAGTTCTACTGGCCCCAATTCTATTTGTAATTTACTATCCTTTTTTAGAATAAGTCCATTCCAGTAATATGGACCTCCGAAGTTCGGTAAGTACGGATTACAGATTGTTTTGAAATTTTTATAATTGAAAGTTATCCTATGGGTCCTTTTTCCTTGCCAAAGTCCAGAGGGTATGTTTAACTTTGGTAAAAAAAAATACGTTTTCTGGCCTTAAAGAAAAATAATCAAAAAGGATTGAACATTAATGTTGGCTTAACTCTAGTTTAGTAAAAACGATCAGATTTTTCTGAAAATTTTTTCAGAGTTAGGTATTTTTACCCTAATTATGGGGATATCTTTTTTTCTTGGGGGACGTACCCGGTTACCCGGTTATTTGACCCGGAAGTTCGGGTACGGGTACCCGGTTATATCCGGTTCTACGGATCCGGTTAATATAATATGGGTATCATTTTAAAGGTTATAAAAATACCTTTCCATTGAGTGGTAATATGATGAGGTTATCTCAAACCATTTTAGAGATATAGTCAAAAATCTGGGTTTTGGTCCCCGATTTTTTTGAAAAACTCCCTAAAAGTCGAACTTGGGCCCATTATAGTACCTCTCTAACCCAAACTCAAATAATAGACCACAATTTGCCCTTTCCAAAATGGTGCGATATGTGGCTGTATCTGTTGTGGATCAAAAGATATGGGCCTTAGAACCCTACAAAAACAAGAAAATTCTGTCGCGTAGCCGGTGTTGGTATCTGTCCATAGGAGAAAGTCTTAAATCCCCGGCCGAAGGCCGGCTACACAAAAAATATTCTATTTAGAAGGATTTTCTGCCGCGTTAGCCGGTGTTGGCATCTGTCCATAGGAGAAAGTCTTAAATCCCCGGCCGAAGGCCGGTCACCCAAAAAAATATTCCATTTAACAAGAGATTCTGTCGCGTAGCCGGTGTTGGTAGCTGTCCATAGGAGAAAGTCTTAAATACCCGGCCGAAGGCCGGCTACACAAAAAAATATTCTATTTAGAAGGATTTTCTGCCGCGTTAGCCGGTGTTGGCATCTGTCCATAGGAGAAAGTCTTAAATCCCCGGCCGAAGGCCGGTCACCCAAAAAACACCATGCTATTTAAAAGGAGATTCTGTCATGTAGAAAGATTTTCCTTGTTTTATAGGGTTCTAAGGCCCATATCTTTTGATCCACAACAGATACAGCCACATATCGCACCATTTTGGAAAGGGCAAATTGTGGTCTATCATTTGGGTCCTGTTTGGAGAGGGACTATAATGGACCCAAGTTCGACTTTTAGGGAGTTTTTCAAAAAAATCGGGGACCAAAACCCAGTTTTTTGACTATATCCCCAAAATGGTTTGAGATAACCCCATCATATTACCACTCAATGGAAAGGTATTTTTATAACCTTTAAAATTATACCCATATTATATTAACCGGATCCGTAGAACCGGATATAACCGGGTACCCGTACCCGAACTTCCGGGTCAAATAACCGGGTAACCGGGTACGTCCCCCAAGAAAAAAAGATATCCCCATAATTAGGGTAAAAATACCTACCTCTGGAAAAAATTTCAGAAAAATTTGATCGTTTTTACTAAACTAGAGTTGTTCCTTAATGTTTTTTAATATTTGTTTGTACCAAAGGTTGTACCAATCAGAATTTATAATCTTCCCCCGCTTTTTGTTCTTGTCAATGAATATGGTGAATAAACTATTTTTAACAATTGCACTACATAAACGGCTAATAAGCAAATTGGAGCACCCATCCAATCCCCCTTTTACCCACCACACACACACGCACAAACTATATGTATGCACTTACAATTTTCTTTTCGTACCTTATTTGAGTCAGCCGTCGACGACGACTGCGATGATGATTGATTTTGTTTACTAGATTGTTGTTGTTGTTGCTGAGTTTGCATTTTACTTCTAATTAATATTGAAGGGGTGGCATTTGTTGTTACACCTGCTCCTGCCCCACCTCCACCACCTGGGCCAGGTTTACGATATTTAACAACAGTTAATGCCATTTCGTTTTGTATTTGTTGTTATGTGACACTAATTGGGCAGCAACAACAATGTACAGCAGACAAACCCCACTTTTTGCGCCAATTTTCTTTGTTTTTTTAGTAAATTAAAAACTTTTGTTGAATTTCTTAATTCAATTATTAAAGTATGTATTATATACACATATTTTTATTTTGTTAATTAATTTCACTTCGTTTTAAATTGAATAATTATTTTTTTTCGTTATTCTCCCGAGCAAAATATTTTTGCACTGAATTGCAGTTGTTGTTCTTTTTGCAAATAATAGATATTTATAGTGTGGTGAAAAGAAACAATTCTTGCTTCAGGTGGCATCTCTGTGCTGGTATTTTTGTGTGGAGAAAAAGTTAACCATTAAGAGGGTTGCCCAGTAAATGTAATGTTATGTTTACATTAAATGACATTTAATAAATCGTTTTCATATGAATGTAAATTTTATAGAATAGTTTTCAAATGCATAATATAAATTATTAGAAAAATTATAATATATTGTTGTCCATTCTTCGGGTAGTAAGCAATTCCGGGTATTATGGAATTCAGCGGTTTCACAGTAATGCGATTTTATTTTAGATGATATTTTAACCGATAAAAAATACGAGAGATATTTTAAGACTTTGGAGGGACCCAAGGAACTTTTTTTAATATAAAATTTGGCACCGGATGAACTTTATTTAAAAATAGGTCCAGAAATGGATATAACTCTCATAAATATCTGGATATTCCATAAAAATGGTGCACTAAAGATTCTGCACTTGTCCGATTGCCAAGGAATTTCCTGTTTTTAAATAACATTCGATATAGGTCCATGTTTCAGTCGCATTTTGAGCACTTTTATTATTATATGTGGATCCGCGCTGTTATCTGCAATTCTTGGAGAATAAAAACGTCTTCGAAGAACAATTTTGTAGGTTCCGCCTCATTTTAGGTATTTTAATGATTTTAGCCGCATTTCCAACCATTGTGGTTACAAGTAGGATTTTCAGGATCACAGAGGTTTTATTAACGAAAAATTGTCAATGTAGTTCTGATTGTGGAGTTCCGATAATAATTTCAGTCCGGTTGAATTTAAAAACATTTTTCTAACAATGCTTTCGTACATGTCCACAATTTGCGGATGATGGAAAGCCCAATGCATTTGTAAGATAACTGCGAATTATATAAGCAATAGTGGAGAGTCAACGGGTCCAAGAAAAGGTTCTCAGGTTGGCATAGGTAACTTATTTGGTCCAAGGACGAACTCTATTGAAATTGGAGAAAATCGGTTCAGATTTAGATTTAGCTCCCATATATATTTTCATCCGATTTAATGTAAATGGTACCAATGTCCCTATATATCCTAAAAATTGGTCCAGATTTAGATATAACTCCCATATATATTTTCGTCCGATTTAATGTAAATGGTGCACCAAAGTCCCTATATATCTTTCGATTTGCACGAAATTTGGCACAGCGTAATTAATTAGTCTAGAATGTTGTGTGCTAAGTTTCCTAAAATCGGTTCAGATTTAGATTTAGCTTCTATATCTGACCAAATGAAAAATTAAGTATCGGTTGCAGAGTGGCATGTTTATGGATCTTGTGAACAAAGTACAGGTTACATTTATGATCTGAATTGGATGAAATTTTACCCAAGAACGACCCATATTGAAATTGGTGAAAATAGGTTCAGATGTAGATATAGCTCCCACATATATTTTTGCCCGATTTTAAAAAACAAATATACAGTGTGGTCTTTCAAAAATGCGACGTCTGTTAGGATGCATCTGCTGAATACACCCAGGGTTGTGAAGGGTATCATATAGTCGACTTTAATTCCTTATTTACTGGTTAGATATGACCTTTTTGGTGTGAATTTTTAGGGAAAGTCCTACTAAAAGTTTTAATCACACAACGTAATTATGAAATTCATTATTAATCTATTACGGAACGTGCAGAAATCTAATATTTTTGATTTTTTTCTTTAGAAATTATGAACGTGTTTCTAGATACTGCGTTCGAGATCGTACATATATAATTTGTTTGATAATGTTGAGATACTCTGAAGACTTTTTTCTAAATTCGACATTGCATTGTCAGCTGAAGAGGTGTATTATTGGCCCCATTTCGCATGTTGAAAGGGTGGGCGGTGTCGTGTCATCAAATCATCTTTAATAGAAATTTATGCGGGTGCATCATCTGGATTGTAAGCATGCTAAGGCTACTGGTGCTTGTCTTAGCAGTTGCTATATACAGTATAGGTCTTTTGTATCTGGATGCTTGTTTTTTGGCTATCTAAAAATTTAAATTTACAAAGGTTTAACAACAAAAGCATACTCTGACATACTTCATTCATTTTGTTTATTACACCTTTGTAAAAAAACGGAATATTCATGATAAACAATGTATTACTCTTTACTTACTTCTATAGCTTTTGTAATTGAAATCCATGTACAACCCTTCCAATTTAGTTGAGTACACATCTATAAAATACTTATATTCAGTTTCAATTTAGAGACGAACAAATACACTCCCTAACCACACATTCATATATACTACTCTCCGTTCTTAAGGGCAAACCCTATAATTTGCAATTTGCCCCATGGGGGCAACATTATTGTTGTGGTTAAAGATCAGTGATCTGTAAATGAAAGGGCACCAAAATCAACACACAAATTAAAGTTTCCTCAACAGAATAATAAAGACGGTAATGGAAGGTGGGGGCGGAGGGGGATATTAAAGACAATCAGCATTATGTTGTAATTTGTTCAATTGAAGAAATGCTGTGTTGTGGGTCAGCCGGATGATCAAATCGAAAGTAGGTAATTGTGTTATTTTCTCTTATTGTAATTGTAAGAAATTTTTACACGCAAAAGAATTGCTCAAAAAAGTGAATGGGATTTATGTTTGTAATAAAGACAGACTGAAAGGGGCAAGAGGAAAGAAAATGAGTTCAGTATATTGGGTTAAGAAAGAAAGTTGAAAATAAAAAATATATCTAAAAGAAAATGTAGGAGGTTATTATTAGCAAATGTCCGTTCAGAGACCATTTGAACTCCGCCATCCTTCTGAAATCACGATAGAGCTCACAATATTTAAGATAGAGTTGTGGAATTTTGCACATACATTGATACTACTCGTAGAATGTTTGGAGTATATGTATATACCGGGATATAGCAGTCAACGTTATTGAAATGGAAACAAATAAGCGTACCTAAAATTTTTACGAATTATTAGGGCATCAAACGTATTTACCAATGGAAGTGACTGTATTATAGCATTTCGGTATCTGAATTTATAAAAAATTCGGCCAAACCAAATGACATTTTTACTTATTTATTTTCATATCAAACTTTTTTCATTCTACTTTTCATTGGATACTATGAGAGTATTGTGATTTTTATGCTAATTAAAAATACATTTGCAACAAATATTTGGGGCTTTCCAGTGTTTATTATTTCAATATTTATTTACATTTTCGGATCATGTATACGATCAAAATTTTCCGCTAACGAAAATAAAATACAAATGAATATTCGTACATTAAATAATTCCCTCAAATGCAATAATTTGTCGTTCGCCCAACTGCTACGTTTTTTTAGAATACATTGACTGCATTTGCAATTTAATATTGTTTGAAATAAAAGAGCCTTATTTACAAAAAACAAAAAAAAAAAGAAAAAATAATAAAAAAATATATCGGAAACCTTCTCATAACAATACTTATTTTTTTTATAATACAACTCGTGTCATCTGTATAAATATGTGTCACTACTGTTTAGACTGTAGCGTCTGTTTATAATAAATAGATAAACGATGTGGGTTAAGAAATTATGTAAAATATTGAACAAACAATATTGGCATTACTCTCCATACTAAATTTTTAAAAGGAACAATAAGATTTGGCGTTTAAGAAATAATGTTTAAGATGCGGTTGCAGATGATTTTTTGAATATTTTACCAAAGACCTTCAGATGTAGATCAGTCAGATGGGGATAATCGGCTCTGGGCGGTTCTATAAAATAGTCAACAAATGATTTTGCAGAAAATGCGTTTTAAGTTTTCAATCGATTAACACAAGGAACAGGGGAACTTCTACAGCTTCTCAATCGGAGTGTGTAAGAGATATTCATCTGAATTTTTTTACAGAACAATTCTGCATCATAGACCCAAAAATCATGATTTTTAATTTATGACTGTCTTGCAGCAAATGAGCGATAAATTGTAAACATTTTTCCCAATTAATTGTATATCCATGTTTTTGTATACCTCCCATAAAACGATACCGCCCAATTTTTGGTATTTTTGAGGTTATGATTATGGCTTTTAACCAAATTTTCCCAACAAGGTGGATATAATTTAACATTCTGGGATTTTGGAGTCTGACATACGTTCTATATTTGAAAATAACACTAATATAAAGTCCCCGCCCTATTTTCAGTATTTTAAAGGTTTTAGTCGAATTTTCCCTCCAAAATTTAGGTATTTTAGGGTTTTAGCCACATTTTCAACCGAAACATTGTAAACAACATATTTGCAGAAAATTCAGATATATGTCCATGTTTGGACATATCCCCTCATATAAAAGTCCCGGTATATTTTCGTTATTTTGAAAGTTATAACCGAATCGAAGAGGGCGTGATTTGGCATTTCGGGTTTTTGGATGGTGAAAAACATTTCTGAAGAAAATTTGTGATATGGGTCCATGTTTTGTAATCGAATCCACATAAAACGACCAAATAACACTAATTTGGCATTCCAGGTTATTGCAGGGTGAAATATATTCTCTGAAAATTGCCTATATAGATCCATGTTCTGATATATCCACCATATATAAGTTTCGGCATTTGTCGTTATTTAGACTGCATTTTCTCATTAAAGTGGCTGTGATTTGGCATTTCGGGTTCTTGGATGGCGAAAAACTTTTCTGACGAAAATTTTCAATATGGGTCCATGTTTTGTAATAGAACCCATATAAAATGAAATGAACATTTTCTGGCAAGCCCCCGTATAAAGGGACCCTAGAATTTACAGCATTTTAAAGGGTTTAGCCGCAGTGATTTCCGTTTTCCGGTTTTAATAGAATAAAATTCTATGTCGATTTAGACATGCCGGTCTGTCTGACTGATGAAATCACGACAGAGGTCGCAATATTAAGAGATAGAGCTCTGAAATTTTGCACAGACATTATTAGTTCCGTTCCATAACCTAAAAGAATCTACTAATTTTACAAGGTTTGAGACTTTTAACTCGAAACCCGTTTCTGGTAGAACTGGTAGAACATTGAACAAAATTTAAGAGAACCCAAAACTAAATGGCTTTCGCTTTGTAAACTTTTTACTCGAGAAATTTGGCCAAGTAAAATGGTAAACTGGAATGCCTACTTCTGATTGGCGGTTATGCTGATTTTGAAGTATTGCCATCTAATTTTGGCATATTTACTAGATTTGCGTTCCGACTTTCCTGGTTTGAAATATTTTTTATGAAAGACCCTTGACGGTTAGCAAACTAATTTTTTGATACAATGTGAATTAAAATTAAAAGAAATATTTAGATGACTTTTAACAAATTATCAAAGAAAAATTCGTGGAATTAAAAAATTAGATTTAATACTATTTTGTACATGCCTTGATTTTTTAGGAAATAATAAAAATATTGCTACCAATTTCAATACCACTCTCGTTCATTATGTTTTGTGTGCACGGAGAGATCCCATAAATTTGTTATTTTTGCAGTATGTTGGAGCAATACAGTTACCTTAAGACTCCCTAATACTTAGGGATCCGAGCTTCTGTATTTTTTGCAATTTTTATTTTCTTTTTTCTTCTCTCATATCTCTAGAAGTCATAAGTTAAAGCATATTCAAATCAATTATTTTTTTTATCTTTCAACAATTTGCACACACATAATTTTTTTGAAGTACACCACTCCAAAAAAAAAACATGTCTTTTATTATTATTCAAACAAAAAAATATTCGAATATACCGCGAATTTGGTGTACTGCATGGCACTGCACCACTTTTGTGGTGTTGCCTACTCATCATACCCTACGGTGCTAATGGAACAGCTACTTGTGCTGACTGCTGCTACCTCCACTCTTGCCTTGTTGCTCAGTGGATTCGATTCGTTCATTCACGACTCTGCAGTTGTTGCTGCTGCTGCGACGGCTGCTGCTGCTATCAGCAAAATTTTGAAAAATTCATTCAACAAGTGCCGGTGAGCCAGACCGGTGAGTATAATTTCGACGCTTTTTGTAAACGGACGTGTGTCGTGTCGGGAATAAAAAAGGTAGTAAAAAAAAGCACCAGCCAGCAAAAAATAACAAAACAACGACCACGAAATACAAATATCGCCTGCCCGTTGGAAATCAATTCGACCAAACAATAAAAAAATATTAATTATCTCTTTAATGTGTAAATAATTAAAATCAACAAAAGAAAAAAAAATATAAAAATAGCAGAGCAAACACGACATAAAAAATCCATATTTTATTTGTTTAATAAAAAATATGTATTGAAATAAATAAAAAATGATAATAATAAATGGCCACATGCGTAAAAAGTTTTTGGGCCGCACTGAAGAAGTTGTGAATTAAATAGCTACCGAAAAAAGGTGATAATAAATAAAAAAAAAATTAAAGGCAATATTGAAAAAAGAAGAAAAGAGAAAATTCGGCGGTGCTTTTAATAAAAAATGTAAGAAAAAAATGAGTGCAAAGAAACCGAAATATAGCAAATTATTATTATTTAATACACAAATACCACATAATTAAAAATATATAAATATTTTTAATAAAGAAGCAATATTATTAAAAAGGGAAATGTATAAACTTTCCGATTAGAATGCAAAGTGTTTAAGAACTTCAATAAAGAAGACAAAACTATTTAAAAGAAAAAATATCATTAACCAGATGTTTTCGAATCATTTTTTTATTAAACCAGTAAGGAAAGCAGTAAAGTCGGACTGGGCCGACTATATGATACCCTTCACCACTTTGGGTATATTCTACATATACCCAAAGTGGTGACGAAAAGACGTCGCCTTTTGAAGGAACTTAAATATGTGATGTTCATGTCTTTCTGGAACCTATGCTAAATTTAATTTCATTTGGGCAAGTTTAGAATCATTTGCGCACAGTGGGACTTGACACACGCTATTCGGTATGCTGCACTGTTTAAAATTTAATCTCAATCAGACACCTATTGATTATTTTGTGTACAATTAACATAAGTCGAAATTATATGTGGAAGCCACGATATATCTATATCTGAACCGATTTGAAGCAAACTTGCCAGAGATTAATTTATATTAATGTCAGTACGTTGTGTCAATCAGCCTAGCTATGGATCTTTAGTGCACAATTTACTTAAAATCGGACAAAAATATATATAGGAGGTGTACACATCATTCTAGACTTAATTCAATATGCTATGCCAAAATTCGTGCAAATCGAATCGAAAAAATTCGTGCAAATCGATTTTCAGAGACTTTGGTGCACCATTTACCTAAAATCGGACGAAAATGTGTATGGAAGCTATATCTAAATCTGAACCGATTTTCACGAAACTTAGCACACATCATTCTAGACTTAATTCAATCGGCTATACCAAAATTCATGCCAATCAAAAGATTAGCAGGCACTTTGGTGCACCATTTACCTAAAATCGGGCGAAACTATATTTGGGAGCTATTTGTAAATCTAAACCGATTTTCAAGAAACTTAGCACACATCATTCTAGAGCTAATTAAATAGGCTATACAAAATTTCGTGCAAATCGAAAGATATATAGATACTTAGGCAGACCATTTACTTAAAATCGGGCGAAACTATATGTGGGAGCTATATCTAAATCTGAACCGATATTCACAAAACTTAAAACACGTCATTCTAGACTTAATTCAACACGCTATGCCAAAATTCGTGCAAATCAAATGATTTTCAGGGACTTTGGTGCACCATTTACATAAAATCGGGCGAAACTATATATGGGAGCTATATCTAAATCTGAACCGATTTTCACGAAACTTAGCACACATCATTCTAGACCCAATTCAGTAGGCTATACGAAATTTCGTGCCAATCGAAAGATATATAGGGACTTTGGTACACCATTTACCTTAAATCGGGCTAAACTATATATGGAAGCTATATCTAAATCTGAACCGATTTTCACGAAACTTAGCACACTTAGCACACTTCATTCTAGACTTTATTCAATACGCTATGCCAAAATTCGTGCAAATCAAATGATTTTCAGGGACTTTTATTCTCTGAGAAAACGAAGAGATTTTCAAAAAAAAAACGGTTTGACTTTTTTATAACCTCCACCATACGATAGACATTTAAAATACATAAAATCCGTCAGAGGCAATTGTCCCCACGTTATCCCCTGATAAAACGACAAGATTTTCAGCATAGCCTACAGTTAACACTTTTTGTGAAGAAGTTTTTCACCCAACAAAAACTTGCTGTACGAAATCCTCCGACACATATTAATTTTAATTAATTTAAATATAAATTATAAAAAGAGATCAGTTATCTCGACCAGATCGAACTTTATGTAAACAATTTTTCCATAATTCTAGGAGGATTTTAATCTTCTGAGAAAACCGCAAGTAAAAAAGTGTCAGTCGGTGTTTCCGACGGATATATACCCTCGAAATTTTTGTCTAAATAAAATTACCCTTTGTGTGGGAGGTACCAGAATAAGTAGACCAATATTTTCCATCGCCGAATTTGATTTAATTTTGGAAGTAACTACCTTCGAGATTTATCGTGCGCAACAGCCAGACAAACGGTCGGCTTAAGGTCAAAGAAACAATATTTCAATGAGGAACATTAGCCAGGATATAAAAACGATTTTCGGACTGAGGGTAAACAATGATCTTCAGCTTATCAAAAATGAGTCGGAACCTTTATATTGGGTGCTATGTCACCCACCACTAAACCAAATCGTGAAACTAGAACCCATTCGTTTTTCCAATCTCCTAGAGCCATGAAGGACAAAACATGGACCAATTTTTATCATTTGCATCTAAGAAGTTTTTCACAATTATAGATTATAAAAAAATTATGAGGAACGGAATCTTTTACATAGGTCATATGACAAACATAGGTCTATACTTAATCTGTCTGATAGCAGATATGAGAAAACATTGACCTTTTTTGCAATTTCTTTCCAACGTTGTTTGTTACCTCCCGAAAAAACCTCTGAATGTCAATTACAAGAAAAATTGGCATATGACCATTAAATTGCCTAAAATCAGCGTGAACCTTTGTGCAAACCAAATAAATAGAAAATTCTGCAAACGGGGTTCTCTCCTTCCAAGAATCCGGAATCTGGTTGAAAAGCCTTGAACATAGATGTTCTACTCAATGAGAATACAAAATAAAGAAACTGCAGCTAATTTGATTGAAGCATGTGTCCAAGCCCCCCAAAATACTGAAATTTGGGATGTAGCGTTATATGGGGGATTCCCTAAAAAGTGAACCAATATTGATCATTTACAGTAGAAAAATTTGATACCCTATGGGAACTAAATGTAGCAAATTAAAGCCACTTCATTTAATAACGTGTCCCCATACTAGAGAAAATTTTGGGGTACCATTATATGGAAGCTATACAAAAAACGTGGACCAATATACCCCATTTGCAATACCAACCACCCTAGAAGTTACAGCAATGTCAATGCAAAATGGCAAAGCTTTATCTCAAATATTGCGATCGATATAGAATTTTATTCTGATCAAGAAGGTATACAAATAAATCTGTTGTCTAAAATGATTTCATTATTGCATTCTTCTTATAACAATTTCTTTCCTCGTGGAAGGGTCAACTCATTAGAAAATCTACTTTTAATTGAAGACACATGAGCTTCATAAATGTTACTCTATAAATGATATATAAATTCCATTTAATTATTCTCATAAAGTGAAGGAGAGGAATGGAGCCTTTATTTAAGCTCCACAAATATGTCCCGCCCATTTTATGTACTTGTATAATTTTAGACTCATTTTCCATAAGTAACTACTTTAATTCTAATGTAGGTCAATATTTTGACACGAATTTTTCATCCCAAGAGACTGTTTTCTTCGAAAATAAAAGTCACTTTAAAGGAATTTTAACTCATGTGGAACCTCTGATCGATTTTTGATATTTGAATGTCCATAATTGAGAAAAATGAGGGCATACTCTCTTTAAAACAATAAAAATTTGTGGATTTAGATCCCAAGTTTCTTGCCAACTAAATCTGTTTCTGGTAATTGGGAGTCGATTCAGACATATTCGTCCTTTTGGGAAATTTATAATGTCATACATCCAGTTTGATCCAAACATTGCATATCGTGATATCGTATTGCGATCAATAGGTTTTTTGTCCGAATATTCTAATAAAAGTCGTCAATAAAAATTGTTTTCATCGTCGGTTTTCACTTTTACATGATCACCAACTAATAATATTAGAGGATCCCAATATTGGAGTTTGATAGCTGTAAATGGATGCACAATATGACTGAAGACCATCAAATTCTCAAAATAAATACTTCTTCCCAGAAATTCGGAAATAAGAAACATTTGCAATAAAAAAATCTAGAATTTCGTTTTTAATTTCAGTTTCAAACTGCGCCTTAGCTATTTCTATTTTCTACAAATTTCTTTAAACATCAGCAACAACAACAGCAAACCAACAAAAAATACTGCACTTTAACTGTTTTCCGAACATGCCTAAGCATTGTAATTTTCATTAGTATTCAATGGGTGTTGTTTTATCAATACCTATAAAAAATAGCTAATTATTGTATTGTGGCTTCGGATTCGAACAACAACAATAATAACAAATTCATTGTCATTACGTCAATGACATTGAGGAACTCTTTCATTATTTGTGTTTATAAACAAAAAAATAAAACAAATTTCGATTATGAAGGTAATAATTTATGACGAGTGTCTTTAATAGACAGAGGGGGGTTTTAAACGTTTATTAATTAGTCATAATTTTGGAATTTATTTTATTTATATAAAGGGTTTATTTTGTTCAGTAAAGATTAAGGAAATAATTAGTGAGGGAGAGTATTTGGTTATTATTCATGATTTATTATTTTTAGTTTTGAGGAACTCTAAAGTCCCAGAAACCACCTTTTCTTATAAGAAATCTAAGTTTATATATATGAAGGGAGGAAATAGGCCGTTCATCTCTATACTGCTCTTTCCAAAAATATCCAGAAACTATTTCGGAAATCGTCAATATACTGTTCGATAAAAAAATTAATTACCTTTCTTAAATTGATAACTGTAAATTTATGTTTAAATCCATTTAATATTGATATAATAAAAATGAGTTGTTCATAACCGGTTGCAATTTGGCTATTCGTCTGTCTAATAAACATGATAAGCTTCAATTTTGTTAGGTAATAATTATGTCGTTGGGTATTAACAAAAAACAGATACAGTCAAATGCCTTTATTTGAAATTCAATTAGGAAGAAACAAATTAAAATTTACTTCAGTGGGTTTAATATTTTGAGAATGTCAATATTTTAGAGAATATTTGTTATAGGGTCGTACCTAAATTCATGCGTATGCGTACGAATTTATTCACCTCAAAAGTTAAATACATGTATTTCAATGAATGTTACCCAAATACGCATTGCGTATAAAAATATAAAGATAAAAAATTTCAACATTGACAATGCGTATTTTGAATTTTTCGTTTTTTGAAAATAGAATTCCAATCATTATAAAAATTGTTTTTCTATAAATGTAAACATTTTTCGGATAATTAAGACAACGTTTTCATCAATTTTCGCTGCTTTCAATTGGCACAGATGCAAATAAAGTACGACCCTAAGGTATAAAATAAAAATAAAATGATTTTTTAAATAATAATAAAAAGTATTTTTAAAGGGGTATAATAGGCGTAGTTTTTTCAAAAATATATATTTCAAAGTCTATGTTAGGCAGGAAATTTTGTTAAATAATTTTTCAATGATAGGCGAGATTTTTTAATAAATTATAATGACATCTATAACTGGCGTAGCCTTTTTATACCCCCACCATAGTATGGAGGGTATATTAGTTTTGTTTTTCCGTTTGTAACGCATCAAAATACTAATTTCCGACCCTATAAAGTATATATATTCTTGATCAGCGTAAAATTCTATGACGATATATATCCATGTCCATCTGTCTGTTGTAATCACACTAACGTCTAAACTAATTGAGTTATATAGCCAAAATTTTGCATAGAGTCGTCTTTTGTCTGCAGGCAGGTCAAGTTCGAAGATGGGCTTTATCGGTCCATGTTTAGGCATAGCTTCCATATAAGGGTACCCTCCAATTTTCGGTATTTTGGGGTTCTTGAGCGCATTTTTCAACCGAATTCACTGAAATTTGGTATTTTGTAGTCGTATATGGTAACAAATCTCCCTACCAAAAAATAATAATATTCACCCCCTTTTATAACCCCCTTTTAATACCCTCCACCATAGTATGGAGGGTATATTATTTTTGTTTTTCGTTTTTAACGCATCAAAATAATCACTTCCGACCCTGTAAAGTATATATAATCTTGATCAGCGTAAAATTCTATGACGATATAGCAATGTCCGTCTGTCTGTTGTAATCACTCTAGCCTCTAAACGTATTGAGATAGATCGCCAAAAGTTTGCATTGAGTCGTCTCTTGTCTGCAGGCAGGTCAAGTACGAAGATGGGATATATCGGTCCACGTTTAGGTATAGCTCCCATATAAGGGTACTCCCCAATTTTCGGTATTTTGGGGTTCTTAAGCGCGTTTTCAACCGAATTCGTACCAACTTTCCCCACTAAAAATTATAAAAATAGGTCCACTTTTTCCTCTAGACCTCATATAGGGGTACCCCTAAATTTTCCGCTTTTGCGGGGTTTTCACCGGATTTTTCTATCGTATAGGTATCAAATCTCTCCACAAAAAATTATATATATTGGTCAATTTTTTCTGGTAGTCTCCATATAAGAGTATACTCTAATTTTCGGTATTTTTGGGTTGTTGAGAAAGGCTTTCAACAGAATACGCTGTTATTTGGTATTTTGTAGTCGTATATGGTAACAAATCTCCCTACCAAAAATTATTAATATTCACCCCCTTTTTGGAGTAGTCCCCATATAACCTCCTTTTTATACCCTTCACCACACTGTGGTACAGGGTATTATGTCTATGTGCATATGTTTGTAACATGCAAAGGGAAACGAGATGATGTATGCTAGAATCACTTTCTAGGTCGATTTATGCATGTCCGTCTGTCCATCCGTCCGTCCGTCTGTCTGTCCATGTTAAATTGTATACATTGTACAAGTCGCATTTATAATCCGAATTGAATGAAATTTGGCATAGGAAAAATCGGTTCAGATTTTGATATAGCTCCCATATATATTTTAGTATTATTTAAGGTAAATGGCGTACACGATATTTGGCATAGCGTATTTAATTGGGTCTAGAATGATGTGTGCTATGTTTCGTGAAAATCGGTTCAGATTTAGATATAGCTTCCATATATTCTTTTGTCCGACTTTACGTAAATGGTGCACCACAGTCCGATTTGCACCAAGTTTGACATAGCGTACTTAATTGGGTCTTGAATAATGTGTGCTCAGTTTCGTGAAAATCGGTTCAGTTTTAGATATAGCTCCCATATATAGTTTCGTCCGATTTTATGTAAATGGTGCGCCAAAGTCCCTATATATCTTTCGATTTGCACCAAATTTGGCATAGCGTACTGAATTGAGCGTAGAATGATGCCTGTTAAGCCTCGTAAAAATCGGTTCAGATTTACATATAGCTCCCATATATATTTTCGTCAGATCTTAACTGAACTACGTCTAGAATGATGTGTGAAAATCGGTTCAAATTTAGATATAGCTCCCATTTATATTTTCCTTCGATTTTGTATTTTCGTTGGATTTTAGGTAAATGTTGCACCGGTTGACAAATTGAGACTAGAATGACAGTATAGCTTTTTATTTTAATTGGTGCAGATGCAGATACAGCTTCCATATATATTACAAACGGGTATCTGATTGATATTAAAATTATGTAAATAAAATCGATTTAAATTCGTAAATTTGTCCCATTTTACGCAAACGACTCTAAATTTGCCCGAATGAAATGATATTTAGCATAGGTTCCAGATCACATATTCCAGTTTGTTCAATTTCATGTCAATTTCTTTCGGAAAGGCGAAGTCTGTTTGGAGACATATGTAGAATATACCCAAAGTGGTGAAGGGTATCATATAGTCGGCCCAGCCCGAATTTACCACTTTCCTTACTGATTTACTTCTTTTTTACTGTAAACAAAATGATAAATTAATTATTCATATTTCCATTCATAACTTTATCACCTAAAATCCATCAAACAAAATTTAATCTCTAAAACATGTTAATTGACAACGATTTCAATTATAATTTTCAATATTAATATCTTAATTAACAGCTTACCATAATTAATACTTTGCTACAGCTATTTCATTTGGGGCGTATTTTCAAAATAATTAATATTAATTACACCATATATACATATAAGTTTTTTACATCCTACGTAAGAAAAAGTGCAATATGCTACTACGTTACGTTTAATTAACATAATTATTTATAAACATATTAAAAGGTGCATATATTTTTATGGGAGATGGAGGTAAAGAAGAAAAGAAGAAGAAAATAGAGGAAATCAAAGAAGTTTTATTAAACGAGTTTAGAGTTTTAGGAACTTACAAACGAGCTGGAGGGTCTATTTTAGACAAACTGGATAGAGTCTTTGCATTAAAACTTCCCAACCAAGCTCCCGAAGTTTCTTTCGAGCCACTGTAGATGTGTGTGAACACTACACTACACCTTTCCTGTTGGCCAATTCGGGCCTTTTCTTGTCAATTGCTATCTTCAAACGGTTCAGTTGTTGACAGTAGCGTTTAGCGTTGGCCATATGGAATTTCTCATAATAAATAATCCCCTTCCAGTCTCACCAAATGCATAGCAGAACCTTCATGGCCGTTAGCCCTGGTTTGACTACCGCTTGAGATGATTCACCGCTCTTTGATCACGATCGTTTTCGCACAGGGTTATCGTATGTGATCCATTTCTCATCTCCATTCACCATCCGTTTAAGAAATGGGTTTATATCATTCCGTTTGGCCAAGGCTTCGCTGATGGAAATTCGATCCCAAACATCGAGCTTCTTTTTGAATCTAGCTTTGGGTAAATGTTTTAAAAAAGATTTATGGTCGATTTTATGCTCCTACGATGTTTCGACTGTTAACATGCCGGTCAACTTTGATCATTTCTCCGATTTTATCGATATTTTCGATGGCCGGCATAATGGATTTCTTTTTTCCCAACCTAAATTTATAGCCAAGCCGAAGGGAGTTTTTAAGACAGGCTGAGGGGAGTCTTTATGGAGGAGCTAAGGTAGTATTTATAGACGAGCTGAAGGGTGTCTTTATAGACGAGCTGGTGGTACTTTTTCATAGAAGAGCTGTAGTAGTAATTATAGACGAGCTGAAGGAAGTATTTATAGACGAGTTGAGGGGAGTTTTTCAGACGAGCTGAAGGGAGTATTTAGAGACGAGTTGATCGGAGTCTTCATAGACGAGCTGAAAGAAGTCTTTCATAGACGAACTGAAGGGAGTCTTTCATGACGAGCTGAAGGGAGTCTTTCATAGACGAGCTGAAGGGAGTCTTTCAAAGACGAGCTGAAGGGAGTCTTTTATAGACGAGCTGAAGGGAGTCTTTCATAGACGAGCTGAAGGGAGTCTTTCATAGACGAGCTAAAGAGAGTTTTTCATAGACAAGCTGAAAGGGGGCCTTTAATAGACGAGCTGAAGGCAGTCTTTCATAGAATAGCTGAAGGGAGTCTTTCATAGACGATCTGAAGGGAGTCTTTCATAGACGAGCTGAAGCAGGGAGTCTTTCATAGACGAGCTGAAGCAGGGAGTCTTTCATAGACGAGCTGAAGCAGGGAGTCTTTCATAGACGTGCTGAAGCAGGGAGTCTTTCATAGACGAGCTGAAGCAGGGAGTCTCTCATAGACGATCTGAAGCAGGGAGTCTCTCACAGACGAGCTGAGACAGGAGTCTTTCATAGACGACCTGAAGCAGGGAGTATTTCATAGACGAGCTGAAGCAGGGAGTCTTTCATAGACGAGCTGAGGCAGGGAGTCTTTCATAGACGAGCTGAAGCAGGGAGTCTTTCATAGACGAGCTGAAGCAGGGAGTCTTTCATAGACGAGCTGAAGCAGGGAGTCTTCCATAGACGAGCTGCAGCAGGGAGTCTTCCATAGACGAGCTGCAGCAGGGAGTCTTCCATGGACGAGCAGCAGGGAGTCTTCCATAGACGAGCTGCAGCAGGGATTCTTCCATAGACGAGCTGCAGCAGGGAGTCTTTCATAGACGAGCTGCAGCAGGGAGTCTTTCATAGACGAGCTGCAGCAGGGAGTCTTTCATAGACGAGCTGCAGCAGGGAGTCTTTCATAGACGAGCTGCAGCAGGGAGTCTTTCATAGACGAGCTGCAGCAGGGAGTCTTTCATAGACGAGCTGCAGCAGGGAGTCTTTCATAGACGAGCTGCAGCAGGGAGTCTTTCATAGACGAGCTGCAGCAGGGAGTCTTTCATAGACGAGCTGCAGCAGGGAGTCTTTCATAGACGAGCTGCAGCAGGGAGTCTTTCATAGACGAGCTGCAGCAGGGAGTCTTTCATAGACGAGCTGCAGCAGGGAGTCTTTCATAGACGAGCTGCAGCAGGGAGTCTTTCATAGACGAGCTGCAGCAGGGAGTCTTTCATAGACGAGCTGCAGCAGGGAGTCTTTCATAGACGAGCTGCAGCAGGGAGTCTTTCATAGACGACCTGAAGCAGGGAGACTTTCATAGACAAGCTGATAGGAGTCTTTATAGACGAAGTGATTGAAGTTTTTATAGAGAGCCTGATGGAATTCTTCATTGACATACTGTTCATAGACGAGCAGTCTTTATAGACGAGCTGAAGCAGGCAGTCTTTATAGACGAGCTAAGGCAGGGAGTCTTTCATAGTCGAGCTGAGGCAGGGAGTCTTTTATAGACGAGCTGATGGGAGTCTTTCATAGACGAGTTGATAGGAGTCTTTATAGACGAAGTGAGGGAAGTTTTTATAGAGAGCCTGATGGAGTTCTTCATTGGCGTACTGGTGGGAGTCTTTTTAGGCGAGCTTAAGGAATTTTTTATATACGAGCTAAGGGAGGTCTTTCATAGACAAGATGAAGCGACTTTTTATAGGGAAGACTTTATAGATTTTAAGACGACCTGATGGTAATCTTATGGAGCCGAAGGGAGTATTTTTAGCGTCCTAAGTGGAGCCTTTATAGACGAGCTGATGGAAGTCTTTATAGATGAGCTAAAGGTAGTCTTTATAGAAGAACTTTGAAGAGTCTTTATAGAAGAGAGAGATAGTCTTTCATAAACGAACTGAAGGGAGTGTTTAGTGATTAACTAAATTCAGTTTTTTGGACGATATGAAGAAAATATTTATATAGGTTTGACGAGCTGGAAGTGATATAAGATTTGGTTTGGCTGGAAGTGATATAAGATTTTGGTTGAATTTGGTTGAATGTCAAAACATTCTCATCAACCACAAACCAACTACCAACACCTTGGGCATTTTCATCGATATTCAAAAAACTGTCACTATCTGATTTCATGCCATTCAACTTATTTGAATTTTCTCCATGAGAATTCATAATTCCCCCCATTCAAATGTGGGTGTAAATAATTCGTATTTCTTTCAAAATTCACATCAAAATAATTTCAAAAACATCATTCTCTTCATATCACCCCCACACAAAACCACACGAAAAGCGTTTTATTTCGATAATTATTGCGGATCTGTAATAGTTTGAACGATAGAATTGCTGATATGTTTTTTGTTGTTGTTGTAGTTGCGGTTATGGTAATTCACTTCGCTGTGTTGTTTGAAGATATAGATTTTTTGTTGCAAATGGCATACTATCACGTTTACAACAAAAACTATAATCTTTTTACGATTTAATTAATGCAAAAAAAAATTGTTGTTGTGGAAATTGTGAATGGTAATATATTTTTTTGTTAGATATGCAATTTTAGACTATTTTTTGTTTGGTCACGTTTACAATTCCCTTTCGTTTCATTTATGTAAAAAATTCACTTTAGAATAGAAGTTTTCAAAATTGTAAATACCGAAGTTCAAAAATTAACATTTTGAAGAAAGAAAGAAAGAAAGAATGAAGTCCAGTAACTTTTAGTGGCAAAAAAATTTGCTGAATTAGTCAAAGATTTCCAAATTTTTTTTGGAAAATTCAAATTTTAAAGAAAAAATTAAGTCAAGTCACAGATTCCCTTTAGATTCAGATTTAGATTCATGAACCTATACCTTGAAACTTGATTTACCCCTATATAATTTTATGTACGGGAAGAGATCATTTCTAAATTTCTCTCAGTGTCTTCTGTCGAAAATTCCGATCTCCGATTATAACATAGTTTTTTTCCCGCACCCTAAAAATTTCTCTCAGTGTATAATTCGTTGTTTTTCCCTGTTAATTATTTGTCTACACAGGCACTCAGTCATTTGGGCGTTAGAAAAATATTCGATAAAAACTTCATATCTACGATCGCTGTAGTTTTTTTGTTGTTACTGTTTTTTGTCTTCATCGTCAGCCTGTGTTTACCGCACCACATGTAACTGATAGTCAAACATTATTTGGTGTGACTCCACCTACATTGTTTCGGAGTCGTACGTTTTTTGTTTTTGTTGCTGGTATTGCATTTGGGGTTGTTATTGTCGCTTAATTCTTATCGAAATATTTAAAATTCAATTAAACACCAAACAACAAACAAGATTTGTTACATGCTTGTAATGAGACAAGGCGAGGGCATACACTCGAGAAAATAAAATTAGTTGAAAACATAAATCATTAAACAGAAGGTGTGAAAGGGTAATGGGACGAGCTGAAGCGAGTCGTTATAGGGGACCTGAAGGGAGTTTTTATAGACGAACTGAAGGGAGTCTTTTATAGACGAGCTGTAGGGAGTCTTTATAGACGAGCTGTAGGGAGTCTTTATAGACGAGCTGTAGGGAGTCTTTATAGACGAGCTGTAGGGAGTCTTTATAGACGAGCTGTAGGGAGTCTTTATAGACGAGCTGTAGGGAGTCTTTATAGACGAGCTGTAGGGAGTCTTTATAGACGAGCTGTAGGGAGTCTTTATAGACGAGCTGTAGGGAGTCTTTATAGACGAGCTGTAGGGAGTCTTTATAGACGAGCTGTAGGGAGTCTTTATAGACGAGCTGTAGGGAGTCTTTATAGACGAGCTGTAGGGAGTCTTTATAGACGAGCTGTAGGGAGTCTTTATAGACGATAGATGAACTTTCATAGACGAGCTAAAGGGAATCTTTCATAGTCGAGCTGAAGGGAGTCTTCCATAGACGAGTTAAAACATACATATAGTAGGTAGTCTTTTATAGACGAGCTGAAGCTGGGAGTCTTTCATAGACGAGCTGAAGGGAGTCTTTTATAGATGAGCTGAAGGGAGTATTTCATAGATAAGCTGAATGAGGAAGTCTTTCATAGACGAACTGAAGCAGGGAGTCTTTAACAGACGAGTTGAAGCAAGGAGGCTTTCACAGACGTGTTGAAGCAAACAGGCTTTCATAGACAAGCTAAAGCACGGAGTCTTTCATAGATGAGCTGAATCAGGAAGTCTTTCATAGACGGACTGAATGAAGCCTTTTATATAAGGGCTGATTATGGACGTGACCTTATAGAGTTTATTGGTCTGAAGGGAATCTTTATAGACGAGCTGTTAAGTATTTTTTCCTTGAGTGTAAGGCATATTCTGCGAACTGTAACACAAAACTTTTGTAACCACAAACTCCCACTACTTCGTAGCACTGCCAATAACGTTTATCAGGTTATAATAACAACAACTACAACCAATGACACCTTTTAAATTAAAAATTCTTTGACAATAACAAAATGCCACTTCTTAGCATTTATATTTGACCAAGAAGTTAAGGTTTCTGTTGTTGTAATTTCGTAGAAATTCTGTTACCGCAAAAGGTAAGCCTTCAGTGTTATTGTTTGAATTGTCAATATTTTCAGACAGTCTGTAAATGATGGCCGGAGGTTAATGGCATTATTCAAGTGCGACTAAAATAAATAAGTCGACTAAATATTTAGTTTGCGATTTGGTAGACCGTATTTTTGGGCGAAATTAATCATGTCAGTGTTCTGTGACTTATGAAAGGTAAAATATTGAAATATGACCTATTTCTGATAAGCAAATATTCTAAATTTGTGAAATAGATAAGCTGAAGGAAGTCTTTATAGACCAACTGAAGCTCATGGAGTCAGTATAAACGAGCAGAAGCTCAAGGAAGGTGTATAGACGAACTGAAGCTCAGGGAAGGTTTATAGACCAGCCAAAGCTAAGGAAGTCTTTACAGACGAGCTAAAGCTCAGGGAGTTTTAATAGACGAGCTGAAGATCAAAAATTCTTTATAGAACAGCTGAAGCTCACAGTTTTTTTTAAGGCGGGCTGAAAAGCTCAGGGATCCTTTATAGACCTGCTGAACCTCTGGAAGTTTTTATATACGAGCTAAAACTCATGGAGTTTTTGTAGACGACATGCAGCTCAGGGAGTCTTTATAGACGAGCTGAAGCTCAGGGAGACCTGCTGAAACTCAGTAGACAAGCTGGAGCTTAGGGAGTCTTTATTGACGAGCTGAAGTTCTGGGATTCTTTAGAGACCAACTGAAGCACAGGGAGTCATTATAAACGAGCTGAAGCTTAGGGAGTACTTATAGATCACCTGGAGTTCAGGTAATCTTTACAACGAGTTGAAGCTCAGGAGGTCTTTATAGACCAGCTTAAGTTCAGGCAGTCTTCATAGACCAGCTAAAGCTCATAGAGTATTTGTAGACAAACTGAAGTTCAAGGCGTCCTTATAGACGAGCTGAAGCTCAGGGAGTATTTATAGATGAGCTGAAGCTCAGAGAAACTTTATAGACCAGCAGAAGCTCTGGATGTTTTTAAACTCAGGTAGTCTTTATACACCAGTGCAGTTCAGGTAATTTTTATAGACCATCTGAAGCCCAGGGAGTCTTTATATACGAGCTGAAACTCAGATATTCTTTATAGAGCTGAAGCTCAGGGAGTCTTTGAAAGTAGTCGAGCTAAGGGGAGTATTTATAAACGTGCTGAGGGGTCTTTATAAATTACATTCAGCTCAGCTGGAGGGTATCTTTGCAGGCGTTTAAAGGCGTTCTTCACAGAAGAGCTGAAGTTAGTCTTTTTAGTATTTATCCGATGGAAGTCTTAATAGACTCCATAATTTTTTCCCGGGCTAAATTAACTATATTCAAAAATAATTTTAACAACTTATTGTTAAATCGTGCAAAGTATTTCTGTTGCTGTTTGCATTATTTGATACGCATATTACCTGGTCGAACATTTGC
This sequence comes from Musca vetustissima, assembly GCF_032173495.1. Taxonomy (NCBI): domain Eukaryota; kingdom Metazoa; phylum Arthropoda; class Insecta; order Diptera; family Muscidae; genus Musca; species Musca vetustissima. Next base: position 51,137 of record NW_026873626.1, on the reverse strand, counting down.
TGTTCGAGTTATCAATGGCTTTTTGGTCATGTGCATGCATGCATGCAGTGTAACAGTCATACATGCCGGTCAGCCGATCGCTCGGTCAACCAGCCAGCCAACCAAAATTGAACAATACGCTTATGGCCAGGCCAATGCTTTGAACCAAAAAATAAAAACAACCAACTAGACGACCAGGTTTTTTTAGGTGCCACAAAAAAATGCATTCCACGTACGTCCTCTAGTTACTAAATTAACAACTGCCTGTTGGAGTTGTGACTGGACATAAATTAACGCCAAATGGTGATACATAAGAGCCACATAACATTTAATAATAACGACGTCAACGTTGTTCGTACATTCGCCTGTCTGTCGGTCGGTTCGGTATAGTGTGCCTAGGCCTATGTTACAGTTTTAAGATTAAGTTTCATTTTTTTGTTGTAGACCCAAAGGCCAGCTCGAACCAATCCGAGGACCTGGCAATAATTTTCGCAGTTGCTGTTTTGTTTTTATTTTACGTCCAAAATCTGGTTGTAATATTTTAATGATTCAATGATTTTTTATTGCCTCTCTAATGATTTTGAAAAATGAGGCGATAATAAATTTTTCATTTACCAGACAGTTTTGAGCATAAATCTTGAAATATGTTTTTGCAGACCGAAACAAAAAACTAGATTAGATTTTGTTCAAGTGCAAATAAAAAAAATTAACGAAAATGTGACTAGACTTGACGGTTTGGTAGTACACCGAGTGTGTGGCGCACAAATAGAAATATGCAAACGGCTGAGGGGCCCTCTAAAAACAATGGGCAGGGGTTTTTAATGAGCTAAATGGAGTGTTTATAGGAAATCTGAAGGGAGCTTTTATAAGCGAGCTAAGGGAAATTTAGGTAGTCCTTATTGACTATTTATAAAGGGTCGTCGATTATTTGCCGACTATATAAGTCTCGGAAAGGGCAGATATGTATATTGGACCATATTTAATTTATAGATGAGCTAAAGCATCAAGTAGTCTTTGTATATGAGCTTAAGAGCCTAGGAGTATTTTTATACAATCGTTAATTGTCCAGGGGTCTTTGTGGAATTACTAAAGATCTTTAGTCTTCACAGACAGTAAAAAGAACAAGTACATTTTTATAAACGGAAAGTCTTAGACAGTTCTCATTTACAGGTGAGATGAAGATTAGGTAGACAGACAGTCGGACGTTTTTTTAAGGTGGGATGGACGTATATCAATGCGATCGGAAAATACAGAGATTTATAATAGAGAGAGTTGGGAAGTTTTCATAGACGAGTGAACAGCCATTGAAATTTTATATAAGCTTAAGTTCAAATGCCTTTATAGACGATATGAAGGGCTTTGGAGTTTATGTAGACGATATAAATGCCCTGAGGTCCACAGAGTCTGAAAAAGTGGCTGCAAAGGGAATGTTGTCTTTACAAATACTTGAGAAGCTAAGGAGTCTTTATAGACCAAATGAATAGTCAAAGAGTATTGCAGAGCAGCTGGAGCTTGTTGTATTTTTATAAACGAGCTGAAGGGCAAAGGAGCTTTTATCGAAGTGCTTAAGGCCAGTTAATCCTTATATACGAGATGAGACTGGAGGTCTTTATAGGCAAGCTGAAGACTCGGCAGTTATTAAACACGATCGAAGCACCGGTGAGAGTTTATGGACGAGCTAAATACCCTGAAGCCCATAGAGGGTTTAAATATTGTCACAAAGACAAGCCGAAGTGAGCTTTTATAGACGAGCTGCGGAAATGATTATTTATGGGATACCTGCAGTTTCGGTGGTCTTTATGGGAAGAGGATGGAGGTATAAAATGGAATCAGAAAGACCAGGGAAGTCTTGGAGCCTAAAGCTGATGGATTAGGGAATATTTATAGACAGGTGAAGGGTCTTTATAGATGAAGTTGAGCTCAACTAAAACGAATCCCTGATCTTCAGATCTTCTTTAAAGCCTCTCTAGTTGAGCTCAACTATAACGAATCCCTGATCTTCAGATCTTCTTTAAAGACTATATTATCTTCAGCTGAGTCTGAAAATATCTATATAGGTTTCTAGCCCTATAATGTAGACTTTAATCTCGTCTCGCCAATAAAGACAGCCCTCTTTCGTCTATGATGTTTACCTTTAGCTAGTCTGTAAAGACTCCCTTTAGCACTTCAGGTTTCCTTTAGATACACGTCCATAAAAGCTCCCTTCAGCTCGTCTATAAATACTCTCTGAGATTCAGCTGGTCTATAAAGACTCCCTAAGCTCCAGCTCGTCTATAAATACTCCCTGAGCTTCAGTTCGCCTTTAAAGACTTCCCGAGCTTCATCTCATCTATAAAGATTCCCAGAGCTTCAGCTCAGATATAGAGGCTTCCTGAGTTTCAGTTGGTCTATAAAGACTCCCTTGGTTTCAGCTCGTTTAAAAAGACTCCCTAAGCTTCAGATGTTCTATAAAGACTCCATGAGTATCAGCTCGCCTGTACAGACTCCTTGAGCGTCAGCTCGCCTATACAGATGCTTTGAGCTTCAGCTCGTCTATAAAGATTCCCTGAGCTTCTGATGGACTATAAAGACTCCCTGCGTTTCACCTGATCAATAAAGACTCCCTTAGCATCAGCTTCTCTATAAAGACTCCTTGAGCTTCAGTTCGTCTATAAAGACTCCCTGAGTATCACCTCGTATGTAAAGACTCCCTGAGCTTCAGCTTGTCTGTAAAGACGCATTCGCCTATAATGATTCCCCGAGCTTCAGCTGATCTATAAAGATTCCCTTGGCTTCAGCTCGTCTATAAAAGCTCCTTGGTTATCAAAAGTAGGTCTTATTTCATTATTTCACCTTTTATAAATCACAGAAGGTCTGAATGGATTAATTCCGCCAAAAAATGGAAACTAAATATTTAGTCGACTTATTTTGTTTTAGTCATACATGAATAATGCCATTAACCTCCGGCCATCATTTACAGACTGTCTGAAAATATTGACAATTCAGACAATAATACTGAAGGCTTACCTTTTGCGGTAGCAGTAGTTCCACGAAATTGAGCAACAGAAACCTTAACTTCTTGGTCAAATATAAATGCCAAGAAGTGGCATTTTGTTATTGTCAAAGAATTTTTAATTTATAATGTGTCAGTTGTTCGTTGTTGTAGTTGTTGGTATTATAACCTGAAAAAAATTACAAACAGTGCCACAAAGTAGTGGGAGTTGGTGGCTACAAAAGTTTTGTGTTACAGTTCGCAGATTATGCCATACACTCGATGAAAAAAAATCGTAAAGGCTTTGTGCGTTAGTTTGTCTATCGAGACAGGAAGTATTTATACACTATCTGAATGGCCAATAATTCTTTACAGGCGATTCAAAAAGCTTGGAAGTCTCTGGAGGCGAGATATATCTCCAGCAAATCATAAAATCAGATTTAAGTTGAGAAGCCTAGGAGTATTTATAGATGAAACGAATAGTTAGATAGTCTTTATAGACGAACTTTAGGGTCAGAGGTATTTATAGAAGATTTTAAGGGTCGGGGAGCATACAAGTATACAATTGTCAGTGGAACTTTATAGACAAGCTGGCGGAAATATTTAATGGAGGAATTAAGGTCCAAAAAGTCTTTAAATATTATAGAAATGACCTGGGGACCTTTAATGACGATTTGAATCCAGAGATTGTATAGACGAGGTGATTGAACCGCTAGAATATAGACTATCTGAATGGTCAGAGTATTTATAGACCGGAAAGGCAAATGAACTCGATCAGGGATTCTTATAGACGATCTAAAATATAGGATATTTTAATAACGAGCTACACTGGCCCTTCAGCTCGTTATTATAAATATTCTACATGACCACAGAGAGTCTTTGTAGTGATTGGATTTACAAAGATTGGCGAGTATATAAAGAATTTGAGTTACGTCGGATTCTTTTTACACTTGACACAACACAATTGTATATAAAATCCCACCCGGCGACCTATCCCAATTGTTTAGGATTTTTAAAATATATTTAATCAAGGACCTTTTTAGGAGATTGAAGATTGGACTTACAAAGATTCAGTAATGCCATCAGATTCCTACAGGTTTAGACAAAATATCCCTAAGTAAAACTTCAATGATTCCCTTAAAAGTTATATAAAAACCAGTAAGGAAAAATGTAAAGTCGGACTGGACCGACTATATGATACCCTTCACCACTTCACCTTTTGTGATTTGCACGAATTTTGGCATAGCGTACTAAATTAAGTCTTGGATAATGTGTGCAAAGTTTCGTGAAAATCGGGCCAGATTTACAAACTCCTCCTATATATATTTTCGTCCGATTTTAAGTAAATGGTGCACTAAAGACCCCTAGCTAGGCCGATTGACACAACGTACTGAAGATAATATAAATTAATCTCTGGCAAGTGTCCTTGAAATCGGTTCAGATATAGATATATCATAGATTCCATATATAATTTCGACTTATTCATGTTTATTGTACACCAAATAATCAATGGGGGTTTGATTGAGATTAAATTTTAAGCAGTCCAGCATACCGAATAGCGTGCAGCATGCCGAATAGCGATTTACAAAATTAAGCAAACCCCGACCGGGCCGATATCAGCTTTTCAATACCAATGATCCTATGAGTAGTGGCAATGTATGTGTTTCAATGTTCAATCTAAAAATTGGGGTCACTATCGGGACTTTAACTGATAGTCAGGCATATGGACGTGGTTAAATCGTCATAGAATTTCATTTTGAACAAGTGTCTCTAATAATAAACCTCAACATTTTGAGAAGCCCTCCTAGCCATTCCAACCATCTCCTCCACCATAAATCGGTTAAAATTTCCAAGGTTTTTGCAATTTTAGGGGAAATTTTTTTAACCGGTATGGGGTATACAAATGTCAATTAGTGTTAATTGTAATTGCAACTTGTAAAATAGCAAACTTAACCAAAACACATTTTCTATCGCAATTCTCTATTGGTTAAAATATTTCATTCTATTCTATTCATCAGGTGTTTTGCCTCAAATGTAATCGAATTTTATTGTAATTTCATTGGTTAATTCTATTAGCAAAGTAACGAGGCGGCATAATGTCGTTTTTTTATTTATTTAGAAATAGACAAACCTCCCATTACGAAAAAAATAAACAAATAAAAAAACGGCGCATACAAACAATTGACCAACAACATGCCACATACTTGTCGGACAAATCCACCACCACAGCCACCAACAATGCCCAAAAACAACTTGGATTGCCAGTAGTATATTGGAGTATATCAAGTACACACAAGCTAGCTAGCCACACATAACTCCCCATTCTCCATCGAATGAACGATCGATCGGTCCATTCAGGCATCCATCCACATCCATCAGTTGTTGTGACAAAATCGGCATCTGGACTTGGTGTTGCTGCTGCAAAAAAACATTCGTTTGATGATTTGTAAAATTGTTGTCGTCGTGGACGACGTATGCGACGAACACACAATTTACACAATTGTTTTGATGTATGTAGCTGGAGGTGTACTACACTCGTATATGGGAGGCTGTTTTTGGACACAAACATATGGACAGACAGACAGACAGATGTCTGTCAGGCATACTCTCACATAAATATATTTGTTGATATATGTTTTATTTTGTTTCTGCGACAAAACAATAGACAATTGCATTTTTCGATATTTACCACATGACATACGATCGATCGATCATTCGGAAAAAATATATACGAGGGGCAATAGATATAATATCGAACTTCTATTGTAATGAGCTGCTAGATAGTGTTATTAGACAAATTGGTATATCCTCAATTTTTCTAATAACACTATCTAGCGCAATTTTATACGACTGCGTATTCTATACGACAAAATGGAGCTCATGGTCTGGGGATTGGAAATTAATTTTGGGGATGAAAGCCCTTGGCTATTCATACTGAATACATCCTTCCAGAATTTTGAAACGGAGGACCCAAAAAAAACTGTGTATATATATATTTCCTTTTCGGACATTTTCTTGTAAAAATGTTGGGCGCCATCTGATAGGAGCTTACCGAAATTGGTACAGGGTGCCGGGTAGGATGTGTTTTGCAAATAACCAGTCAAGTGCTAAAACTATATTGGTCCACGCTTTGGCATAGAACCCCATAACGATACTCTCGATTGTGGATATTCCAATTTACTGCGATGATTTTCCGGAAATGTAATCTAAATTTTAATTTTTTAATTTCTGGAAAATAATAAAAAGAAACAAATTATTTATTAGTCTGTTATGGGCCTTCAGAAAGTTGCGACTGTGGGCTTAGCTTGACAATTAAATAAGTTTCACTTCAGATACGTACATTAGCAACAGTGTATTAGCAACAGACATACCTGCTTTGTTCGGTTAACAATGTTAACAATGTTTTTAACATTTGGCGCCCATCGTTTTTGCAAAATTATTTTTTAAATATAATCAGATCCGTTGTTACTGCAATTTAATTACATCAATTGTTTTTATTGTGAAAATAATACCGAGAACCGATATAGGAATTTTTCGAATTTGACTGAATGTAGACAAAAGGCTGGTATCAAATGGCGCCCAACAGGTTTACATATACAAATTTGTATTAGACCACTTCAGGATTTTCTGTTCCATATTCATGAAGGTTGCAACCTGGCTGTATTCAGATTAAATCTGGAAACAGCTATATGGGCATAGCTAGGCAATTGAATAGGCTTTGTATAATGGAGGTACCCAAGGATGGACCAATAAGTTTATTTTTGCAAACAGAGCCCTTTCTCGTAATGAAACTTGCCGGTATTACAGGTTACCAATGTGGCGCCCAACGTTTTTGGAGATGTTTTCCCTGAAATTGAAAAATATATAAATCAGAGTCATTCAAAATTAGGATTATTAGATAGAGGAGCACTCCAGGTGGCCATTTGACCTATAAATATCTGGTATTGTATACAGATAACCAATGTAAACAAACTAAAGGTCACTCCAGGGGTTTTGATCATTGAAGTTAATTTTAAAAAATCTCTGAATGTATAATCAATATTTCAGTTCATCCTCAGTTCAATATTCAGAAAACTTTTAATTTGGCTGTGTTCAGATTGAATCCAGAAACAGATAAGTAGGCTTAGGTGTACAATCAAGTGGGGTTTGTTTCAGGGGCGCAGTAAGTTTATTTTTAAAACAGAGTTTTCTCTGTTCCACGTTGCTTCAGATCGCTATATCGGTTGTCAATGTGGCGCCCAACGTTTTTCGGCAAATTTATTTCTGAAAATGGAAATATATCAAAATATTTACTGCAATTAAAAAATACCAATGGAGACCTGTTCCGTCTACAAAACCTCAATTATACCTCAGAGTTATTTAAAATTTGGATTATGTTTTGAAGGTTATCTGTAAGTAATACATATCTGTTGTTGTTGTAGTGACAGACATAAATCCACGTTTATTTTGCCAGTACAGACCAGGATCCTCTGTATCCGAATTTTCACTATGTTCTTAGGCCACATGCTAGAACTATGTCATATATAGTTCGCTATAGACAATAAGGCCTTTACACCATCCTGAATTGTGACCGTAGATCATGATGAATGCTTTTAGGGCATGTATATGATGGAAAGTATTTCGAGATGACCTTTTGACTGATATTTTTTTTCTTACCTCAAACCCATAACTAACTTTGTTTATCCTGGTTGTCTTTCTAAGGTACATGTTGAGGGTGTCTTGGGTACTGTACGCAATATGAAATGAGGGGTTCAGTATGTCTACTCTACTCCATATCTGTCAAAATTTAAACTCATTGGTTTATATTCGGACGTCTGGACCGACATTTAACATTTGACTTTAAATAACATTAATTTTATTGTGGCGCCCAACATATATGCAATAGAACTAGGCGACATGGTAGTATAAACATTCGAGTACATAAAATTGCTATATGTTACACTTCGAGATGGCGAATACACGGGTGCTTATTGGCCTAGATTCAAACATAGTGGTTTAGGCTCAGACACCTTGATCAAAGGCTTACTAACGATTTAGTTACAAATATCATTGTGGCGCCCAAAATATATAAAAATATTATATCGAAGCCATAATAACGAAAAATAGTTCGCATGTGTTCAAAATCAGTCTCAACTTATACTCATTAAAGTAGTCGGAAACAGATTTAATTTCATTATTCAGCTCATAAGTTACTAGTGGGATTAGACTCGGGTGCCATTTAGCTAAAAATGACATACATTTCATTGTGGCGCCCAACTTATAGAAATTTATAATTTCGAAGCCACAATATCGAAATATCAGAAAGAGTCGGACACCTATTCAATTTTAAAAATCTGCTTAGAAATTTGTATTTGTCTTCCCTAAGTCTCGACATTAAGTCTACACTTTAATATCCGGGTTCCATTTTTTAAGAAAAATTTTTTAAAGAAAAATTTTTTGAAAATCATCGACCCTTCCCATATTAAGGTCCTTTAGTCTGGGAATTTGATGCGACTGACTGCAAACCTTAGAAAACTGATGGACCCGAGGTTGTAAGTTTCTTTAGTTGGTTGATAAAAGACCCGTGTCTCTGAGAAAATGACCGAGTACCAATGAATTTCTGGTAAATTTTTGGATTTCCAGTCTCCTGTCCTAAACTGTTTGCTATCAGGGTACCGTCTGTATTCGAACGGATCCATGGTAAGGAGAAAATGTCATGACCGATCTCAGGCCAAGAAAGGACAACTTTCATTAGGTCTTAAATAATTTAGCCTAATTAATGATTACGGCAGTTTTTGTCGAACTCAAGAAAGCATCACAGCCGACTAATGGGGCGAAACCCCAATGACGGATGAGGAGAAGAATACTGATATAGCTGTTACCATCTAGTCAATAGAGGAGGTCGAGTATGTATTTTGATGATTTTTGTGTGCCTCGCCTTTAACCGATAAGTCGATGCTTCTGAGTCAGAGGGGAATGATGTTACGGTTGTATTTTCCAGTGATACTTAGGCACTTGTTTACTTGATGTAACGATTTTTTTCTACAGCTTCGGTTTAAAATCGGAAAGTGAGTTTAAATCCCACCTATAGTACCAAACCTCATTTTCTCTAAAGAAAACATATTTGAACAGCTTTTCCATAGCTTCACACAAATTGAAATCCCACAAACTTCGTTTCCAAAAACCATTTGCAGCTGTCGCACGTTTTTATCCGCGCGGGCAAATGACTTGTAAACGAATTTGTACATGAGTACATAATGTCCAACCATTTTTGGTTTAATACGGTTTATGTGCAACATGTTCCCATTGATCAGATACAACATTTACGACTTATCTATTATTTATTGTTGTTGCTTTAAATAGAAGAAGAAAAAAATCTGCACGATACAATCAAGCGATAAATAAATAAAATACAAAAAATATAAATTATTTCTTTAGTTTTAAGACGACAAAAATGCCCAAAGCCACCAAGAGGACAACAAACCCAAGCGAGCCCATTAAGATTAATGACTTCGATGATGAAGATGAATGGCCATGGGGATTATAGGTATTCGACTGGGTGTCCTCGGGCATTATGACACGAAAAGATATTTTAGAAATTTCCGATATTTCTGTTTGATTTGCATGTTTTTCCGACATATCCCGCTTACGCCGTAACAATTGATTCGAATTCGGAGCAAAACATTGATCGGTTGCAACATGACAATCATGATAATCCAAGCAGCCGGTAATACGCATAGTCATCAGTAATTCTTCTCCACTATGCATGCCCTGGAACATAACCGCCTTGAATGGTAGCTTATAACCCAAGGGAGCATCGAACGAGGGTGGTTGGGTACAAATACCCTTCATGGAGGGATTGAGACATCCCTGGGAAGTTATCAATTGTACATTATTTAGCACCTCTCCTGAGGCGGAAATACGCTGCAGACTAACATCGGTTAGTTTGGTGAAATTCCAACCTTAAAAAAACATTTTTCAGGTCATTTTTTATTCGGAGAAAATCAATTTCTTAGTTACCATCTCCCGTCAGAACATGGGCCCGCAGCAATAAATCCTCTCCCAATTGCACAGCCTCACTGTTTTGCAAAGTTCGAGCATATCCTTGGGGTGTTTTTCGCAACAGTTCCACATGAGTTCTAAAAGAGTTCTGGGAGCCTCCCTTGGCCAGGGTACCCAAACTGCGGGCTTGCCTACAAAATGAGAAGTTGGGGAAATTCGGAATTATATTGTAATCAGGTTATATTGTAATTAAGGTTCCTGAAAACTTACACATCATTGGCCACACCCATTTTTAGGGCATGGGTCTTAACGGCCACCCGACTTTGTGATTTACAATGTAGAGTCAAAATATTATCCGATCCAGTACGCATACCCCTTATGGCAGGAAATCTCAAACGCAAACATAAATCCGTGCCACACGATTGAACTCCACACTTCGTGAAATCCTCTCCCGCAATATCCACCACAACATAACTCTTGTGGAGCTTCAACTCACAACGTTTATCACTCGAATCATTGTCCACAGTCGGAGTGGCACCAATGAAACTATCCACCTTCAGGACGGATCGGAAATAACCTCCCTGTTTCGATTGCTGCTGTAGACAACGCATTTCATGGACCCTTAACCTCAATGGAGGTACTGAGGGATCGGTATTTTGTAGCACGGTCTGTTGATCTGCCTCTGAAGGTGGTAAATAAACGGGAGCCGGTGTTGAGGGTCGACTAAAGGGTGTATCACTTTGTATGACAGCCGGCTGGGGTACCTGATAATCATAACCCTCCGAAGCAGGGCCATTGAATTCTTCATCATTTCCAAAGGCGGGGGTGTCATGACCAATTGGTGGCAAAAATTGTGTGGGTAGATCTTCTACAAAAATCGGTTTGGTTGGTTTTTTTGTGGTCGTCGTGGTGGTTGTTGTTGTTGTCGTGGAGGTGGTCGGGGTGGGTTTTTCATAAACATAGCCGCTAAAGGGATATCGGTTGGTGTCGCTGGAAGAAAAAAATAAACAATTTTTGTTATCTTTAGTTGGGTCGAACTTTGTACTCCCTCCTCCATGTGGACCCAAAAGAAATCGAGGATCTATGGTTCCGTCTAAGAACTTTCAACATCCTTAAAATTGATTAAGACCCTCAAAAATAAAGCTATACAAAAACATAGATCTATATTGAAAATGTTCTGGAAGGGCTCTTTATGCTCTGAGAATTCTAACGTCGGTTACATTGGGTTAAAAATGCGACTAGAACCTTAGGTGGGGGTTATGTCGAAATATGCAGCTATAAGCATGGATTTATTAACGAATTTTGTTGGGTGTCTATCGAATCTATAAGCGTTGATTTTTTTAAGAATTTTGTTGAGGGACTATCAGAGCTATAGCGAGGATTTTGTAAAGAATTTTGTTGAGCGACTATCGGAGCTATGAGCGATCAGAGGGTCTTTATACTTTAGGAACCCGAAATACCGTGTAGAAACCACTTCTGTTAAAAATGTGGTAGGACCCTCACATAAAATCCGTCGGGTGGCATATATGGAGGCTGTGCCATATATGGAGGCTATCGAAAATCGGGCTACATTTTCAAATTTAAAAAATACCTTATCTCTCTGAAAAGTATTCCGTTACATACCTCTGTGCTGGACTTTCATAGACGGGTCTCTCCTCCGTAGGTGGTCCATATTCCCTATGTAATGGTATAAATTGCCGCTGATCCTTTGCGCTGCGATTATCGACAATTTCCGGTAAGCTAAATTCCGTTGTAGACGAAGTGACTGGAGCAACGGGGGCTGGAGTTACAATTTGTGGTGGTGGTGCAGCTGCTGCCGGAGGAGGAGGACCATAAATTTGCGATAGTGGTGAACCATAAACGCCAGAGGGTAATGGTGGTGATTGAAAAGCCAATGATATCGATTGTTGTTGCTGTTGTTGTGCAGTCGGTATATGATGATGATGTTGAAAATAACTCAATTCTGGGGCAAAGAAATGCGAACCATCAGCCCAAGAATAGTTTAATAGGCTAAAGAGAACAAGGAGAAATCTTTGTTTGAATGTTGTTGACATTTTGCCGGATACGAGGTGACTGTAATGAATTTTCGAAATTCAGTGTATTTTTATAAGGTGAAATTGTTTCTTCTTCAATTGAAAATTTTTTCGTATAAAACCGAGATATTTTCGATATATTGATTTTTTTCTTCAAAAAAATGACAACAAATGAAAGTGAATACTATGATTTTCGACATCACGCATTTCTTGTTCTTCAACACTTTCCTTGCTCACGTTCATTGCGTCGCAGCAAGTTAGAAATTTCGGTAGCAAGTTTTGAAGAAATCTGTTTTGTTGTTGTTGTGTGTTTTGTAGACATAGGTCATGTCGGTGTTTTTGTTATTCGTGAAATTTAAAAAAAAAGTTTGATTCAGTTATCGAATTGTTCAATATTGTGTTTAATGTCATAACAAGTGGTGTGTGTTGGGGAATTAGTTCACTTCTTGGTGGGAAATATGTAAAATGGTTCGGAAGTGAATTATATAACATGTATGGCATCTGCAGAAGTTATTTCAATATGTCATACGCAAAAAAGTTACAGTAAACCAGTAAGGAAAGTAGTAAAGTCGGACTGGGCCGACTATATGATACGCTTCACACTTCGGGTATTATCTACATATGTATCCTAACATGAAATGAAACGAATTTAAATATGTGATCATTATCTATAAGTGAACCGAATAACAATAATCCATACACAACCTTTCTATAACCTATGCTAAATTTAATTTCATTCGGACTGATTTAGAGACGTTTGTGTGGAATGTGAGTAATTGATTTAAAGCTAACTTGCTACACTCTATTCTGTTTCCCGCACTGTTAAAAATCTAAGCCCAATCACACACCCATTCAAAATTTTCTTGTCAATCGGACAAACATTAAGAGTTTGGTGCACCATTTACCTAAAATCGGACTAAAATATATATGTCGGAGCTATATATAAATCTGAATCGATTATCACAAAACTTAACACACATCATCCTTCACTTAATTCAGTACGCTATGCCAAATTTCGTGCAAATCGAAAGATATGTAGGTACTTTGGTGCCCCATTTACCTTAAATCGGTCGAAAATATGTAAGGGAGCTATATCTAAATCTGAGCAGATTTGCACAAAACTTGACACACATCATTGTTGACTTAATTGAGTACGATATACCAAATTTCGTGCAAATCTAAAGATATACAGGAACTTTGGTACACCATTAACATCAAATCGGACGAAAGTATATATGGGAGCTATATCTAAATCTGAACCGATTATCACGAAACTTAACACACATCATTCTAGACCTAATTCAGTGCACTCTGCCCAATTTCGTGTACATCGAAAGATATATAGGGACTTTGGTACACCATTTACATTAAATCGGACGAAAATATACATGGGATCTATATCTAAATCAGAACCGGGTTTCACGAAATTTAACACACACTATTCTAGACTTATACTATGCCAAATTTCGTGCAAATTTAACGATATACATGGACTTTGGTGCACCGTTTATTTTGAATCGTACGAAAATATATATGGGATCTATATTTAAATCTGAGCTGATTTTCAAGAAACTTTACACACATCATTCTAGACTTAATTCATTACGTTATGCCAAATTTCGTGCAAATCGAAGGTTATATAAAAACTTTGGTGCACCATTTCTATTATTTCGGACGGAAATATATATGGAACCGATGAACCGATTTGTCCTAATTTGAATAAAGTTCGTCCTTGGGCCAAATAAATTATCTGTGCCAAATTTCATCGAATTCGGGCCATAAATATGACCTGTACTTTCTTTACAATTTAACATGGACAGACAGACGGATGGACATGCTTAAATCGACTTAAAGAGTGATTCTATGCATATTCTCAAAAGGAACCATGTGGCTATCTCGTTTCCTTTTGCCTATTACAAAAATATGCCCAAAGACATAATACCCTGTATCACAGTGTGGTGAAGGGTATAAATATTCACATTCCTGCTTCTCTGAGACTAATTACGCACCTAACATCCTGAACTAATGGAGGTCGCATGGGGAGTTATTCGGAATGACCCTGTGGTAATGACTAATACTACCTCGATAAAATATCTAAATTCCGATTCAAAATGATTGTACGAAGACCAGATTTCCATAGATGAGAATAATATATTACAATGTTTTATATAATCTTCGCATTTTCTGCTGTGTCAACCTCCAACCTTTTCTCTGAAGATTTTTATTATTTTTTATACCTTTCACCACACTGTGGTACAGGGTATTATGTCTTTGTGCATATGTTTGTAACAGGCAAAAATAATCGAGATAGACCCATGGTTCCTTTTGAGAATATGCATAGAATCACTTTCTAATGCATGTCCGATTTATGCATGTCCGTCCGTCCGTCTGTCTGTCCATGTTAAATTGTAAACAAAGTACAGGTCGCATTTATGATCCGAATTGGATGAAATTTGGCATAGGTCACTTATTCGGCCCAAGGACGAACCCTATTGAAATTGGGAAAAATCGGTTCAGATTTAGATATAGCTCCCATATATATATTTAACCGATTTAATGTAAACGGTCCCTATATATCTTTCGATTTGCACGAAATTTGGTACAGGCTAATCATTTAGGCCTATAATGATGTCTGCCAAGTTTCGTGAAAATCGGTCCAGATTTAGATATAGCTCCCATATATAGTTTCGTCCGATTTCAGGTAAATGGTGCCTCAAAGTCCCTATATATCTTTTGATTTGCACGAAATTTGGCATAACGTACTGAAATAAGCCTAGAGTGATGTCTGCCAAGTTTCGAGAAAATCGGTCCAGATTTAGATATAGCTCCCATATATAGGTTCGTCCGATTTCATGTAAATGGTGCCCCAAAGTCCCTATATATCTTTTGATTTGCACGAAATTTGGCATAACGTACTGAATTAAGCCTAGAGTGATTTCTGCCAAGTTTAGAGAAAATCGGTCCAGATTTAGATATAGCTCCCATATATAGTTTCGTCCGATTTCATGTAAATGGTGCCCCAAAGTCCCTATATATCATTCGATTTCCACGAAATTTGGCACAACGTACTGAATTGAGCCTAGAATGATGTCTGCCAAGTTTCATGAAAATCGGTCCTGATTTAGATATATCTCCCATATATAGTTTCGTCCGATTTCATGTAAATGGTGATCCAAAGTCCCTATATATCTTTCGATGTGCACGAAATTTGGTACAACCTAATCATTTAGGTCTAGAATGATGTCTGCAAAGTTTCGTGAAAATCGGTCCAGATTTAGATATAGCTTCCATATATAGTTTCGTCCGATTTCATGTAAATGGTGCCCCAAAGTCCCTATATATCATTCGATTTCCACGAAATTTGGCATAACGTACTGAATTGAGCCTAGAATGATGTCTGCCAAGTTTCATGAAAATTGATCCTGATTTAGATATATCTCCCATATATAGTTTCGTCCGATTTCATGTAAATGGTGCCCCAAAGTCCCTATATATCTTTCGATTTGCACGAAATTTGGTACAACCTAATCATTTAGGTCTAGAATGATGTCTGCAAAGTTTCGTGGAAATCGGTCCAGATTTAGATATAGCTCCCATATATAGTTTCGTCCGATTTCATGTAAATGGTACCCCAAAGTCCCTATATATCTTTCGATTTGCACGAAATTTGGCATAATGTACTTAATTGAGCCTAGAAGTATGTCTGCCAAGTTTTATGAAAATCAGTCCAGATTTCTATATAGCTCCCACTTATATATAGCTCCCACTTATAGTTTCGTCCGATTTCATGTAAATGGTGCCCCAAAGTCCGTATATATCTTTCGATTTGCATGAAATTTGGTACAGCCTAATCATTTAGATCTAGAATGATGTATGTAAAGTTTTGTGAAAATCGGTCCAGATTTAGATATAGCTCCCATATATAGTTTCGTCCGATTTCATGTAAATGGTACCCCAAAGTCCCTATATATCTTTCGATTTGCACGAAATTTGGCATAACGTACTGAATTGAGCCTAGATTGATGTCTGCGTTGTTTCGTGAAAATCGGTCCACATTTAGATATAGCTCCCTTTTATTATAGATTGATTTTAAGTACTTGACGCACCAAGGAACCAATAGGAACAAAACGTTCTGAAATTAGTATAACGTATCCTGTGACAAGTTTGTTTGAAATCGCTTAATATTTGGCCCGATTTCAAGTAAATTGGGCATCAAACTCCTCATGTTAGTCAGTTTGACATCAAATTTTGCACAACGTACAAAATTGAGCATAGAATTATGTAGTTTCGTTTTCTAGAAGTACAGACATAGCCCAACGGATGACCTATTTATATTTCTTTGAAGTCGATTTACATACTTTATGGATAGATCTACGTAGATTCACATTTAGATAAATATCACATATTTTATTTCATTCAAGTTCATTCTAATAGTCCTGTTTAATATACACATAGTGGTGAAGGGTATCATATAGTCGGCCCCGTCCGACTTTACTACTTTCCTTACTGGTTTTTCTCTAAATAAGTACAGCAATAGCTAAAGACATTGTGAGGTCTCATAATAAAATATTCCCCCAAAAGTGTATATAATTTTTGCAAAGTATTTATAGACTGTCTCAAGAATTTGTCATTATTATTTTACTGCAATTACAATTATTATCAGTAGATCGAAATCTTAAAATTAGCCTTTCATGAGTTTGTTTGTTTGTTTGTTCGTTTGTTGTGCCTTAATTAACTTCACTTGTCAGTTCATTAAAAGTTAATTAATTAATTTTTCAAATACCATATCTCACCACTACATCGACAGGTGTAACGTTGCGTAATTGTAATGCCTTTGATCTTTTGATGCCAACGGACAAGCATCTTAGTTGCAGGTCTAGTTTTTTGTCCACATCTATCCTTTAGAATCGAACTAGTTTAGTTTTTCTTGTTTTTTTCCCTCGATCACCAACAACAACCGCATACATATCGTAAAATATGTTAACAGCCACAACAACAATTGCTACACTTCAACTACGATTGTTGTTGGTTGCATTTACAGTACGCATTCGCCAATTTAAAAGCAAACATATTTCTGTTCACATTTTTTTATGACATTATTAAGCGTTTTTGAATTTTGATTAACATTCCGCTAAACCATAAAAGCCAAATCGAAAATTTCAAAATTTATTATGATTTGAAACCATTTGCGGATTTAAGTGTCTATGTCTGTACGACTGTCTGTCTGTCGGTTTGCGTATCTGGTAAGAAACATTGGGATTTTTATTTTAGCCTTAATGAAGAACAAGATATTTGCTGTCGTAGTTGGTTTGCAACATGCAGCCCGTGTAAGATTTAACATGAGAAGCCACACACTAATCGATGGATTAAAAAGTGCGAAAAAATATACTGAGAGAATTTTATTGTGTAATTTTATTCAATAGGTATTCTATAGATAGAAGATCTTCTATACAGATTTTAACAGGCAAAAAGAAACCAGATAGACCCATGATCAGAGATGGCCTGTAAGAAACAGTGACGTAAATGATATATAAAATCTTTGACTACCTCGAAGCTGTAGTTCTCAAGTCCGACAGTTGGTCCCAGTCTACTGGACGTCTTGCGTGTTGATACCATCAGCTTGAACTTCTCGCCGTTTACTGCCAGACCCACTTTGGCAGACTCTTTCTCAATTTGTTCAAACGTGGCTGCTACCGCTCTCAATGTTCGACCCATTATGTCGATGTCATCGGCGTAGGCGAGCAACATGTGTTGTTTGGTGCACAGAGTGCCATTTCTGTTCACTTTTGCCTCTAGTATGATATTTTCCAGCAGGACGTTAAAATGGTCACATGAAAACTGTCACCTTATCTGAATCCTCGTTCGGTATTAAAGAGAGGTCCTTTCCGACTTTAAAGTTATCCTGCATAGCCGAATAAATTTTGCAGGAATGCCAAATGCAGACATGACTTTAAACACCTCTGAACGGATAGGGCTGTCGAATGCGGCTTTATAGTCGACGAATAAGGGGAATGTGTCGATGTGTTTTTCGTGGATTTTTCCAGGATTTGGCGCAGAGTGAAAATCTGGCCAGGTCTGAAGCCGCATTGGTATGGTCCAATAATGTCGTTGAACATTGGCCTCAGTCGTTCACACAGCACTCTGGACAGCACTTTATATGCGATGGGAAGGAGATTTATTCCTCCATCGTTGGCACATATCGTCTTGTCTCCTTTTTTGTGCACGGGACACAGGATGCTGAGGTTCCAATCATTAGGCATGCATTCTTCTAGCCAAATTGTACTAATCAGCTGGTGCATGCTCCTTACCAGCATCTGACCACCAGTCTTGAATAGTTTGGCCCCTGCAGCTTTACTATTCTTCAGCCGATTGATTGCTATTCTGACCTCCTCTTGGCTAGGTGGTATACAATCTATACCATCTTCTCTTATTGGTTCTCGGGTATCTTCTTCACCCTCACTATTTGATACCAGAAGTTTTTCAAAATGCTCCTTCCAGATCCTCAGCACGCTGTATGTATCTGTCACCAGGTTTCCTTCTTCATCACTACAGGAGGATGTGCCTGCACCAAAGCTTTCGGTTTGGTGTTTTACTCGTTGGTAAATTTTTCGGACTTCATTTTGACTCCTGTACATCTCGATTTGCTCACGCTCACGTTTTTCTTGTTATTTTTTCTCCCGATAATTCTCCATCGCATTACGTGTTGCTACTGTTTACAGGGTTGCCCTATACACTGCGTTTTTCACATCAGTAGCATTACGACACTCCTGATCTACCACGGGTTTCTTGATGGTGGTCTTTGGTAACCAAGCGTTGCTTTTGCTGCAGTTTGTAGGGAGTGGGCAATTCTTTGCGATTATGCTTCTATACCTATTATCGTGACAAGAAGTGCTTTCGTAAGTTGAGCGGTGTAGGCCTCTGCTACCTGTTGTGTTTGTAGCTTTCCGACGTCGAATTTCCGTTTTACATTAGATCGCACCTTTGGTGATACATTAAGACTACATTAAGGATGCGAACCTTGGCTGCCACAAGGTAATCGATATTCGCTCCTCGTATCGATCGAACGTCTAAAACACTGGACGAATGCCTTCCGTCTATCACAATATGATCAATTTGATTTCTCGTAGCTTAATCAGGAGAAATCCTTGTGGTCTTGTGTATATTGAGATGCTTGAATCTGAGCTGCTAACTACCATGTTTTTTGCTGCCGCGAACACGACTCCACTCCTGTCGACCAATTCTGACCCTTTTTGGCCAATTGCTCTCTTTAAACGGTCCAGTTCAAAACAGTAGAGATCAGAATTTATCGTTTGGCCATATAGAAGCAACTCATAATAAATATTCCCCTTCCAGTCCCACCAAATGTATAGCAGAACCTTCCTGGCCGTGAAAAAGATGTAGATTGCCCAACATTTATATTATACAGGATTTCGTTAACCAAGTGGTTTTAATTGTTCCATTGTATAAATAATGTCAATCAAATCCTCATAAAGAAGGTTAACCCGGTAAAAAGTTCTAGTATATATGCAGTTTAAGACTCTAATTTCAAAATTAAAAAAAATGTTTTTGGACGGATTCTAGTTGATCTGAAAAGAAGTGCAGCTTTTTTAAGATACGATACAAAATTTTATAGTCCTGTGGTTCTTCATAATTTTTATGAAACAGGGACTTTCAGATTAGTAATTTCTTAATTTTTTACCATGTACCCCATTACAGCTCACATTCAATAAATAGGATTTCTTAATAGCAATTTATACAGTCCACCATCTAGCCCGATGGCTGGCTGGCTAACAACAGGTGTGTTTATGAATTATGGCTGTTAAAAAATGTCATCGAATATGTGCTGTCATTAGTAGTTGTCATCATAAATGTTCAAATGTACAAAATTGTTTTTCTATTTCTGTTTGAGTCGGCCTTTCCGACTGTGTCGGTGACAGCCTGGCCTTCCTTTTTTCCTGCTGCAAATGGTAACTCTCGGTGATTCCTCAACATCAATTTTTTCATAATCTTTTATTGAAAATCGAATTCCAGTTGCAAAAGCTAAATAATGATTTGTATGACAAGTTAGCCATAAATGTCAGGCTCGCTTACTAGCTGGCTTGCTAGTCCACTAATGGAGGTTTCTCTTTAATGATTTTATGCGGCATTTTTATTGTCGTACTGTTGTTGTTGTTAGTTTATAGATTGAGATAAAACGTAAATTATACATGCCAGAAGCATTCACCTCCAACTCCTCCGCCTCCATATATTTCAAAACGATGTTTATGATTCTGTTCAAAAATGTCTCTGATGTCCATCTACATTGAACATACAAACATCTATCCATACATTCATCAATCCATCCATACATAAATAGTTAATGAGTTTATTTAACAACGGGTGGTAAAATGTTTAATGATGTCCATTGACGAGCGGTTGTAAGTTTTTCCAATATTTCTGTTCAATGGAAAAACAATTTTAATGTCTTTATAGCAATTTTTCAATGCTGTACCAAATTTGAAATTAAATAAAAAAATTGATACAGTGTTGCAATTGAATTTGACTATTTACGGTTGGAGTTGACATTTGAGCAACATTCGAATGAAATGTTTTACAATGAAAAACTCCTTGTACATTATAACTTTTTACCGGGTTAACCTACTTTATGAGGATTTATTTGACGTATATGCAAAGGAATTGACAATTGAAACCCACTGGGTTAACGAAATCCGGTTAAATGTAAACGTACTAAAAGGCTT
This sequence comes from Musca vetustissima, assembly GCF_032173495.1. Classification (NCBI taxonomy): domain Eukaryota; kingdom Metazoa; phylum Arthropoda; class Insecta; order Diptera; family Muscidae; genus Musca; species Musca vetustissima. The sequence goes on along the minus strand of NW_026873626.1, from coordinate 30,435 downwards.
GTAATGGATGAACATGCCAAAGATGACAAGTTGCAGCATTCTTTGCATTTTTTATAGTCTGTTATCTACCTTTAATAATAATCTTTATATATTTCATAAAAAAAAGCGCAGAGAATTAATAGAACCTTAGTTGAACTGTTCCATTCATTTTCTAGAAAGGAACTAGTTCCTTAATATAGTTCGCTCCCACAAGATAAAAAATGGGATCAAGTGAAGGAGCATAATGAACTAAAGAGCTGTAACAAGTTCTGATTGTTCCTTTCTCGGAATAGCTTAATCTGCTCTTTTGAGGTGTTTTAATGACAGAAGCAAATTTAGTTCATACTGCAGCATATATTCCAATGTCCAGATGTCCAATAGAGTTGAACAGTTCACGAATAAACTAGTTCAAAAGAACGATTCGCTGAAAAGAGCGAACGAACTAGGTCTTAGAGTCTAAACACAACCAGGGAGTCTATAGCCAGCGACGGCCGTTTACCGTGTGTTTCTTATTGGCAACAGGAAATCCGGTCTAGCTACTTGACGCCAGAATAGATGTTATTCATTGTTGCTCAGCGTCATACTCAAATTGTGTCTCTTGTTCTCAATTGAGTTGCCAAATTTTAGATAAAAATCAGCAGTGCTACCAACATTTCAATGGGAATGTATATCAAAACATATGACAGTGCTGTTAAAAAACAAATATTTTCAAAGATTGTGGACGTTTTATAAGGAATTAATTATAAAATGGAAGAAAAATTAATCGAGGAAATAAAAAATAGAACATTTTTAATAATTTGGAATGTCCTGATTACAAAAACACAATCAAAAAGGAAGAAATTTGGAAGAGCTTTGCAGAAAGTCTCTTTGGTTTTCACGCCGTCGAAAATGTGTGTTTAGACTCTATAGGTTCATAAACTCTTCTGAAACTTTTTTATGACATATAGTTCCATAAAATTGTATGACGCATGGCATAATTACAGAAAGCTGTCTCTAGAAGACCGACCTAGTTCACTAAAAAGAACTCTAATGTCCAACTGAACTAAACATGAATACAACTCCAAAAGAACTTTTCTCAGGAAAAAAACTCCAAATGTATTTCATTTCCGTCAAATTGACTGTGTTGCAAATGTTCTGAAGAACGTCTAAGACTAAATTTGAAGTCAATTACGTTCCTGGAGAGATTCGCTGCGCAAAAGAAACTTGTCATTTAGTTCCATCGTTCATTGGTGCAGGTCAGTTACGAACATGATGCAATAACATGTTTATGTATCAAAACAAAAACCTTTGTATTTGTTTCGACCATCTGTCGAATTTTTTCTTATAATATTTCACATGGTTGGCAACATTGCACATCGAATTTATGTCCAAATTACACACTTTGAACTATTTCGTTCCAGAACGAACTGAACAGATAAGGGGAGAAGAATTTACCGACAATTGGGAATTGTTCAGCCATGAAGATAAAGCCAGTATCCGAAAATGGCGCCTAAACAAAGAAAAAGATTTAGTTAGATTTGGGCAATCTCGACCCTGAAGCGAATTTCTCCTCAATTTAGTTTCATAATTCTTTTTATTTCAATCATACACGTCATTTAATTAGGTCAAGAAGCAAAAGGAAAGATCCAGATCTTATTCCGATAATTCATTTTGCAGATTATTTCGAATAAAATAGTCCGGAACGACCGAACTCTAGATTATAGTGCCATTATGAAACGTCCTGGAAGATGAAACCAGTGACCACAGGTGCTAAGCTGCCCAAGAGAGATGGCATGGCAGAAGCCATTAAATAAAAATGGTATGATGTTAAGGGTTGATTAAATACCCGGTAAGAAAATAATAAAGAGATAAAGAAAAGATAGGACGAAGATTATGTTGCCTGTATAAAGTAGCCCAATTTAGTTCGATAATTCCTTTTAATTCAATCGTTCATTAGTACACGTCAGTTAATTAGGTGGAGGGGCAAATGAAATATTCGGGCCTACTACCGAATGAACTAGTTCGACCAGGAACGACCCAATTCTAGATTATATTGCCGCTATAAAAAATTTTGCAAATGGTCTGGCCTGGAAGATGAATCCGGAATGATACTAACTTTAATAAGAAGCCGGCGAAAGTTCAGCATCCCGCCATTTTGTGTCCTACTCCATTGCAGTCCTGGCAAGAGTCTTTTGAAATTCGTCGGTGGCGGAAATTTCACTTCCTGGGTATATTGTCTTCTGTTTGTTGATCTTAGATATGAAGCACCCTCAGGATAGATGTTCACAGTCATTACAATTTTCTTTGTTGAGGTCTCTTTCTGACTCAGCATTATTACTATTTGTTTATAAGTATCCTCCATATGGGTTTGAGAATGAATGAGAAACCTTTAAAAAAGGACTCGGATATTTCAGATTGTGTCCAAAGGATACTGAGAATTCTAAGCAATATCTTCTTGAAAATGATGAGTAGAAAACTAATAGACTGTAGAAGCTTAGATAAAACTAAATATAGAAGACAATGGTGGAAAAAGAAAAGCTGAATTGTTTGAATATGATCAGGAATATTATTAGATGGATCCTTCTTCGATGCAGTTTTATATCACTTATTTTAATGGTCGTCCTTTTTTATTTTCAAAACCAAGTCTGTTAATTGGAGACCATTTCTCCCTAGCACAAAATAAATCACATACCCTCTCCCAGTTTCAGTTTTCCCACATTTTCTCATGTGCCCGTACCTCTACAGCAACTCGACTTCCATTTCCATATAAAACAAACCCATTTCGTCTACTCTACTATGATCCTATAAATGTCCATTGCTTTTGCAAATACTGCAGCATTTGTTTGCAGTTTTGGTTCGATGCGGCCATAAACAGTTGTGGGGAATTAATTGTCAAGACATGAGACGAAAATCAAACAACAGAAAAAAGTTACAAAGTCGTGATGTTGAAATACTTGGAAGTGTACAAATAGTTTGCACCTAATTATCATAAACCATAATGCTAGTGTTTGTACTAAAACAGATTTCGAAGTCCAGATTGCAAAATTACAATTGAAATGGAAAAACTGGAATGTTAATGGAAAGCTAAAGAGAAGAGAAATACGAAGTTAGAATTTCCTAAAAGGGGAAACACATACTTTTACAATAAAAAAAAACCCAACTTAATATGCCAAGCCTGAAGTCCTCTATGTGTTTCTTAACGGTTTCTATGATATTTGATGACTCAAATTGTCAATAGCATTAGATAGTCCCCTTTGAATTCGCAGCGTGATTTCCACTCATCTGCTCTTCCGGAGATCTAATCCTCTTCGCCGCATCCGAAGAAGTGGAGGTCAGGATTATCCTTCTGAGCATTCGTTTGCCAGTTTTCGTTTCTGCTTTTCTTGCTATCAGTCGACGGAAGCTTTTTTGATGGGTTTGGCACTCGTCTGCTCTTCCGGAGACCTAATCCTCTTCGCCGCTTCCGAAGAAGTAGTGGTAAGGTAAGAACTATCCTTCTGAGCATTCGTTTGCTGTTTGCATTTGTTCCTCCAGTTAAATTTGGCCACTTTTCGCTTCTGTATTTCATCCTATCAGTCGACGGTAAACTCTTTTTCTTTTTTGACGGGCTTGGCACTAGTCAGCTCTTCCGGAGACCCAATCATCTTAGCCACTTCGGAAGAAGTGTAGGGAAGGGCATGATTATCCGTCTGAGCATTCGTTTGATATTCGCATTTGTTGCTCCGGTTCAATTTGACCAGTTTCTCTGTGCCCCATATAACTGTTTCTTCCTTGTTGTGTACTTAGCGATATCCTTACTCACTTCCTCGACCATCTTATCGGCCTCTACACTCCTCCGTTATTAACGCTCGGAATTTGAGTACCCGCTGTTCTTAAACTCAGATCCATTGATTGCTTGTAGCGGTAATTTCGACACAACTGTAGGAGATGGTTGCACGATAACGGCGGGGCGTCACTCGTGGGCAGATCAACGACACACACCGGTTCTGAGTTATTTAGAAGGAGACAGATAGGATTAGATCCATGATTTCTTAACTATGAAGAGGCAGATCCAAAAATTTCGGTCGATTCATTTTTGGAGTCACGGATAGATCTATGATCCACATCGAAGTTAATTCCATTTTTCGACAAGTCAGTTTAAACAACAGAGATAAGTGAATCACCATTGAACTTCAGAGTAATTTTCTGTTACTCAGCTTAGGAACATGGGGCTTCTAAAAAAGCTCGGTTAGTTGCCGACGTATTTGCGTCTTGTGTTTCCTGGCCGATCTTGATTTCGTGATCCTTGTGGATTCCATTCAAGTTTCATTCTGGTTATTCTAGGAACATTTCCAAATTTCCAACTTTTATTCTGCTTTTATATGGGTTCCACAGCTCTAAATTGTATATGGTGTTGGACCAGAATTTTGTGGATATGAATCTGAGGCAATCTTTAGACACAAGTCAAGTTTCAAAGCTGTATATCAGAAATGATTTTATAGATGCTTCGGATAATGATTAACTCTGGCAAGCTGTGATCGAGATCAGTAATTTGTCGTTGTAAGTTCATTTAAAACAACTTTAGAATCGGTAAAACTTTTTTGGCGCCCAACGTTTAACGTGTTGGTGTTGAACTCTCGAACTGGTTAATTTGATATCTCAAATGTTGTCCGGCACCGTAATATTCAAAGCCATGTACTTAGCTTCCGAAAGTTGTACAAAAACAGATGTATACCCGGGAGGATTCAATTGATACGTTGGAATTTACTTAGCAGATGCAATTCCCCGATAACTTCGATATAAATACAATTTGAAGTAAATAAAAATATCGTTTTACGCGGGTATATTTCGTCTAGACTCGTTCCTTATTACTGATTCCAAAATCCAAACAATAAATTATCTCTTTCTTCCATTTCAGTAAAAAACTTACTAACATCCCCCCACAAAAGAATGTCCAATTCCGGTTCGTACAATGATAACAATCAAAATGGTTACGGCAGTAGTAGTAGCTATGGCTCAAATTTTCTACAACCTCCCGGAATGAATGATCGCCTGACGAGTATTCAATCGAGAAGAAAATTTAGTTTTCCTGCAACGCTACATTCTGCAAATCTACTGGAGGTTAATCAAATATCAACACGTCGTCGTTTAAGTAATGTCAGTGATGTGGTCACCAGGAAACTCTCCTATACCATCGGATGGAAAGGTGCTCAAATACCAGCCCAGGAAATTGTTTCGCAAGGACGCTGTCTATGTGGTCAATACATAAAAAGGCGTTTAAGACGTTCCGGGCTTTTTAATAAGAAATTGGGGCTACAACGGATTCGAAGTATTTTGGGTACATCGACTATGTCAGTGGTGCGGGAGGTATTTCCCGCAGTTATGGTGGTAAGTGCAATGATTATTTATCAGAATTTTTTAATAGAAATAATAATTGTTTTCCTTTCTTTCAGCTTGGCGATGAATTGGAACGCATGCATCCTCGCATTTATACCGGTGTGGCTCGTCAAATTTGCCGAAACCCAGGTGGGGAATTCCAATCGGCCGACACGGTATTACTTCTGGTTAGCGCTGTGGCTCGTGAACTTTTCCGCATGGATATAACATGGAGTAAAATTGTTTCACTGTTTGCCATTGCCGGTGGCCTATCGGTGGATTGTGTTCGCCAGGGACATCCTGAGTATTTGCCGAAATTAATGCAAAGTGTTTCCGATGTCATTGAAGATGAATTAGTGCCTTGGATTAATGAAAATGGTGGATGGGTAAGATGGATTTGAAATATGGAAAATGAGCAAAAATATATATATTTTTTTTTTAATTTTTGGTAAAATATTTAAAGGCCTTACTTTGGTTAGGCTCAGCTTTCTCTTTGTAACACACGACGGGAAGCTTTAGATAATGTGGCGACGTTCCACTTATTCTTTTTGACTTTTAACACCCATTCCTTTTGTATATCTTTTTAATAATATTTTTATCTTCTCCTTATAGGTTGGCATCAACAATCACGTCCATCCGGCCACGAATAAATTGAATCCCCTGGAATGGACCACCATTATTGTTGGCAGTATTTTTGGTTTAGTATTAATTTATATGTTTATTAGATTTGTTGTTACTTATTTAGTACCAAAAGTGTATGACAGAATTACAGGTAAATAAAAACACACAACTGTTATAAAATCTGTTATACAAACCATAGAAAAGCTATAAAGTTATTTGAAAATAACGGCTGTGTGTTGGGTTTTGTCTGATCATTTGAAAGCTCAAATGTGAAAGCTTTGTCGAAGCAATAACAAGTGTTGCTAATCTATTATTTTTATTTAAACGCAAATAGTCGGTGTCTACAACGATGATTTATGGTATATTGCTTCAAGAAATATTACTTGGGAGTGTATATATACAGTATGTCAAGAATGAATTTACACATGGATAATTATTAAACATTTTCAAAAAACAAATAATTTACCCAGTAAATCAGAATACTGTTTTTCAAAAGCTAATTATGTTCAACTGAATTTATTACTGAGCTCTGTTGACTGGTCTAAGCTTCAATCATGTAATACTCTAAATGAAATGGTGCATATGTTTTATTATAAATTAAATGATTTCATATCTAAAACTTTTCCGAAAATAAATGTCAAAAAAGCACTGGACCTCCATGGAATACTCCAACTTTATCAAAATTGAAGAAACTATATAAAAAATTTAAAAAAAGTAGATCTATAGACTTTGCTAGTTACTGTATTGCAAGGTCGAAATACACAATATTAAATAAAAAGTTGTATAAAAACTATCGGGCATATTCTGGCATTCACTTCAAGGGCAGAAGTGTATCGAACACACGCCGAGGTGTTCTGTAACACACTTTACACCCATTTGAGGTGTATTCTTTACACTTACATTTTCATAATGAGAGTCGGGTGTATTCATGTTCTTCTATATAAAAGAAAATCTTTTTTGAAATAAAAAGGGCACATGATGATAGAATAATATGTTATTATTGCGTATAATTAGTTTAAAATCACAAAATTAAGATAAAACGTCCTTAAAAACAAATTTTAAATAGATACTAAGGTTTGTGTTCCATTTTCTTCAACTGTATTACTCGCTTGACACAAACAGCTGATTTGAAGTAAGGCCGAAGAAGATAGGGTTACCATATGATCCTCTTAAATCAATCAACAAATTAATGATATTACAGAGTCTTTCATACATATATTTTATGTTGCGAATAATAAAATATTAAAAAATAATAGCAAAATTATCGTTAGAACTAACGAAATTAGTAAAAAAAATTAGAGAAACCATGTTAAAAACGAATACAGTTTATAATGCATGGCAACACTATTTCTGCAAAGTACCAGCTTGGCGTTTATTTTTGTCGCAGTTGAAAATTTCAATTCACGTGAGAACCAGAACAGGAGGTAACTTCTGAGGTGAAGTGTATGTGTGAAGTGAAAACAACACACCGTGAATTCCAGAACATACCCGTATATATTGAAGACAAAGAAGGAATTATTGTACAATCCTAAAAGTTTTTATAGTCTCATAAATACAAAACGTCGGACAAAAATATTCCCTAAGATTTTAAGGTTTGGAACAAATGTTGCATGTTATGACGCTGGCATCGCAAATTTATTTGCCTCCTTCGTTTAAACCACTTATTCTAATAAAACTCACGATGTCTCATTTCAATATCCATATACTATTTCTGATTATCCCTCAATAACCGTGCAAAACTTTGATGTTTCAGTAGTTTTAAATAGCCTTAAAAGTATAAAAAGTGTAACTACACATGGACCGGATGGTGTTCCGGCTTGTATTCTAAAACACTGTGCAGATAACATAGCACTCCCATTATGCATTATATTCAACAAATCTCTAGGCTCGGGTGACTTTCCAGAAATATGGAAGGAATCGTACATCACTCTCCTTTTCAAAACAGGAAATAGAAATGAGGTCTGCAATTATAGAGTAATTGCTAAACTAAATAGTATTCCAAAATTGTTTCGAAAAAATTGTCACCGACATATTATCATTTTAGGTGTCGTCTGTTTTATCGAAATACCAACATGGATTTCGGAAATCTCGTTCCATCATAACAAATCTTTTGCAACTAACCACTTTAGTAAACGATGGATTCAAAAGAAAATATCTGACGGACTGCATATACACCAACTTCAGCAAAGCCTTTGATAAAGTTAATATAAATTTATTAATACAAAAATTGAATAAAATTGATTTCAGTCCCTCTTTATTGAAGTGGATAAACTCATATCTAATAAGCAGAGTACAAGTGGTAAAATTTCAAAGCGCTATTTCTAAAAAAATACAATATCCTCTGGTGTTCCTCAGGGGAGCCATCTTGGTCCAGTATTATTCACCCTATTTATAAATGATTTACCAAATGTAATATGTCATTCTAATGTATTAATGAACGCAGATGACGTGAACATAGTTTACTCTTTCAATAATCCGATGGATAAACTAAAATTGCAATCGGACATTTGTTGTTTTTATGAATGGTGTGAAATCAACTTATTGGAACTAAATATTCTAAAATGTAAACATATGTCCTTTTTTAGATTGAAAAAAAGTTGATTCTCATTACTATCATAATGAACACAGGGTGGAATCTGTTGTCTCTATTAATGATCTAGGTATCATTTTGGATAATAAATTAAACTTTAGATAACACATTGTTTAAAGGACTAAAAAGGCTTATAAAAACCTTGGCTATATTAAAAGTTGGAACAAAGAATTTTTAGATTATCATGTTACTAATTAAGAACTCAAAATACTAAATAACAGCCAATTCGGAGGAAAAATACGATCAAAACCCTCAAAATACTGAAAATTATATGGGGGCTACCAGAAAATGGTGACCTATATTTATAATTTTTTGTGGAGACATTTAGTACCCAATAAGAACTCAATATACCAAATTTCATAGTATTCGGTTGAAAAATGCGCTCAAGAACCTCAAAATACCGAAGATTGGGGTACTTTTATATGGGAGCTATGCCTAAACGTGGACCAATATATCCCATCTTCGAACTTACCTGCAGACAAAAGAACATTCATATGCAAAATTTCAGCACCTTATCTCAATTCCTTCAGAAGATAGCGTGATTACAACAGATGGACGGACATCGCTAGATCGTCTAGAATTTTACCCTGATCATGAATATATATACTTTACAGGGTCGGAAATGAATATTTCGATGAGTTACGTAAATAAAATATTGAAACATTTATTTTTAAATTTTGGCGTTTCTATTTTCTTTCTTCAATGGCAACACTTTTTTTAAACAAATTATTCTCTTAGTGCAGATCATAAACAATTCTCCCCTTCTCTTAATTCTGATAGACTAGCCGAGAGTGTTCAGGTATGCCTGGCATTTCTCTCTCGTTCAACACCGCTCCAGCACAAACACTTAGTGGGGAGGTGGTGATTATGGCAACGACACCTAAGCACCTAACTGAACTTGTTAACTACTGCTCCACACAGAAAATGTTGGGGACTCAACAGTCAGTCAGTCCAGGCACAGCGACACGGTTTCTAAGATCAATTGATCTTTTCGAAAGCAAAGCGGCGGCCGCGGAAAAAAAGACAGAAAAACAGACGGAGTACCAAAAAAGAAAAAAAAAATAATGAAATAAAAACAAACGGCAAAACGCACGAGAATCTCGAATATTTTTTGGAGACAGACGACAAACGGTTGGTTGGTTGATCGATCAAGTTGTGTGTGCCAGTAGCTACTCCCCCCGCCGCCTATTCGCACTGTTGTTATTTGAGTTTCTGTTTATTGTTTTTTTTTTCATTTTATATTTTGAGAATATTTAAATTGTTGTATTTTACTTTTTAAACCTTAATTCGTTTCGTATTACTCTTTGATTAAGACTCGATTTGGTGTGTGCGTGATTTTGTTTTAATTCGAGACTTCGATTGTGTGTACGGGACAGACCTGAAAAGAAATTGTGAAAGACAGACAGAGCGACAACAATAACAAACAATAGACTACAGACAGTCAATAAATAATAAATACAAAAAACGATACCAAAAATATAATTAAAATAAATACACTTCAACACCTTGAAGCAGAAGTAGAAAGAAGCAGCATTCTCAAATCCAAAGAAAGCATTTTAAGTTAATTCAGAAAAATTGCACAGACAAGGAAATACTACAGTTCGGAAATCAAGGTAAAATTTGCCGCTTGCCAAGTAAATCTCTAATTGCAAAACAAAAAAAAATAAACATTTATAATATTGTTATTTTTCCATTGCAGTGTGGTGATACAACAAATCCAGCAACAACAACAAATATACACACTTAAAATAGACTACTAATAACAAAAAGCAGCAGATCTAAGGTTACATGCTCACACGTAGTTCAACAGAACTGAAACGCAATCACAAAAAGAAAACAAAAATAAACGACCGACAAACGAACGATCGAGCAGCAGTCAGACAACATTATCTCCAAACACACAGCATCCCGCTGCTGACCACCACCATACCCCACATATCAAGACAAGCTTAGCCATAGCCAAACAGTAGACAAAAAAGCTGCTGTAACGGCTTTAAAGCAGAACGAACAAAACAATTGGAACTGAAGCATAAATTCATCTTTTCAACGAGATTCTTTCAAAAATTTCGCAAAAAACACTTAGAGATTTCAAATTGTCATAATTTTGGAATATTATGCCTTCACCACCGTCCACCCCGCGTATACGCAATACACCACCACCCTTTCCCCCAGCACCCAAGCTAGCACGAGCCAAATTAAAATCCTCATCGTTGGATCATGAAATCTTCCTGACCACAACTCACAGTCGACCCAAACATCATCGACCGTTACAGACCAGCACCTCCGTGGAATGGCATCATCAACATCAATCAGCTTTAACTATACCGCGAACGGGTTCAACATCATCGCTGGCCAGCAGTACATTCCAATATCCATTGGCGGGCGGTAGTAATTATCATGATTTTAAAAATGAAATTATCAATCAGGTGAGTATCGAATAGTTATTAAATATATAAAATTGAAATCTTAATCGTAATCTGAAAATATTTTTGAAGGTTAGAAGAGCTACAAATATACTAACAAAGGATTTGCTGATTTATAAGAGAGAATATTTATAAAGCAGTAGCAGATCTATAAACGTGAATTATTGTTAGAATAATTTTTAAGAAGTAGCAGGGATATAAAGTAATAACAGACTATAATAATAAAGGACTATAGGCGTAGATTTTTAAGAAACAATTTCAAGGTCTTAAGAATCCTGTTTTCTGAAGCACCCCATCAAAAAATAACAAATAGGTTTATTATACCCTGCACCATTGTATGGAGGGTATATTAATTTTGTCATTCCGTTTGTAACTCATCGAAATATTCATTTCAGACCCTATAAATTGATCAGGTAAAATTCTAAAATTCTCTGATCAGGGTAAAATTCTAAGACGATATAGCTATGTCCGTCCGTCCGTCTGTTGTAATCACGCTATTTGCTGAAGGAATTGAGATAGATAGCCAAAATTTTGCATAGAGACGCCTTTGGTCTCCTCCTTTGTATACCAAATGTCTGCATTAAAAATTAAAAATATCGGTCCACTTTTTCTGGTAGCCCCCATATAACGATACCCCCCAAATTTCGGTTATTTTTTCGGGTAGCCCCCATATAAGACACCCTCAATTTTCGGTATTTTCGTTTGTTTTTCAACCGAATTCCCTATAATTTGGTTTTTGTAGTCGTGTATGATAACAAATATCCCTTCCAAAAATTATTAATATTCTTTATTAAAGTAGTTAGATGATTTGTTCCGTGTGTTGGTGTTGTCCCCATATAGGCGTGTTCTAAGGATATCGTGATAAAAGGCCCATATCTCTGGGAACTGTCAATTGATTGGATCTGCTTAACCGACAAAATAGAAATCATATGTAATAGAAAATCGGAAGTATTAACATTATAAAGCAGCATAAATGATCTGCTGTCTATAAATCGCCAAAATGAAAACCCCAGGAACTGTTTTACATTTGTGTTTAAATGATCAAACCTTTTAATTGAATAAAAAATACAATTAGTTAATTAGTGACTATTAAATCAATAGGTATGGATTTTTAGAAATATATTTTCAAAGAACTAATATTTTTCTCTGGGTGCAATTACCTGCTATACGTGTAATACATTCGTCTAATCAATTATTTAAAACTTCAAATTAAAAAAATGTTTATGAAACGGTTTTTGTTGTTGTTATTTCTTGTTAGCTTTCTTAAGCTAATTGATTGATCTATATAGGATGTTCCAAAGAATGAAACGTAATTGCCATGACCATAATAATACAAACAGATAAGGTTAATAAATCTATCATTAGAGAGCCAAACATGAAAGTAATAAATATTTGTCATTTCACAAAGCAGAGGAGAAGCACCGCTGGATTTTCAAAACTGACAATTGAATTGTATATACATAGTACTGAGTCGCAATTTTTTTCTATTTATTGTTGCTGTTGTTGACCTTTGGTACTATATGGTGAGGAGCAAAAAAAAAAATAAATGAAAACATTGCTCTAAAAATAATAATAATAACAATAATAAATTGCAAAGCTATGTTTGCGGTTTTTGGAATGAAGCAAAGAAGCAAAAATTAAGAAAGCTAATTTTGAAATGGGAAGAAATGTGTGAAATGCGGGTAAAAAAAAATAATGGGAAGTTGCTAAAGGGGTCAAGTATATTATTCAAGGTAATAATATATACAATTAAAAATTATGTCGAATAATATATATTCGCATAACAATCGTTTGATTGTCCACATTTTTTCCAAACATTTGTGGATTTTTTTCTAATATTTCACTTCATGGTGAGTATCACCCATATGTATGATCAAAACGATTAAATTTTGCTTTCTTTTTGTTTCCTGATAATTTTATGGTAAACAAAAGAAGCAGCAAACACATGATTAATGCAGCCGGCAAGAGGTACTTAATTGAATACACCAAAGAGCAATAAGGGGGATCAACACCCACTATGTATATAGACACCAACTAAGTTCACTAAGTACAGCAATTTATTCAGGAAAATCAAATGAGACTACAAACATATAAAAAAATTTGTTATGTGCAAAAAAAGAATGTGAACAATAAGCGACAGGTTAGGTGGTTGGTGGTCGGTCTGGTCGCCAGCGGTCTTATCAATTTTGCGGTGGGTGAATAGGTTCACTTTATATTTGTGTTATAGCAGTTATCCCCCCTCTGGTGATGCATTCATGAATCTTTGTTATGACATTATGATGTGGGGAAGGTTCATGTACAAACGTGTGAGCTGAATTTGATGAAAAGATTTTTTTTACAAAAAACCCGATTTATTATTTTTGATGAGCTGTTTTTTTACCACATACATTCCCTCATCTTTAACTAAACCAAATCGAAGATCAAAATAATATAGATGTTATATTAAAAATCCACAACATCTTTGGATCTCTAAAAATATCCAAGTGCCTGTTTAATAGTCCTTGAATTGTTATACCCTTCACCACATTGTGGTACAGGTTTTTATGTCTCTGTTGCATATGTTTGTAACAGGCAAAAGGAAACGAGATAGACACATGGTTCCTTTTGAGAATATGCATAGAATCACATTCTGAGTCGATTTATGCATGTCCGTCCGTCCGTCTAAGTATTTTTGTGAACAAAGTACAGGTCGCATTTATGATCCTATCTGGATGAAATTTGGCACAGATCAATTTTTTGCCCCAAGGACAACCCCTATTGAAGTTGGTGAAAATCGGTTCTGATTTTATATAGCTCCCATATATATTTTTTCGTTCGATTAAATGTAAATGGTGCACCAAAGTCCCTATATATCCTTCGATTTGCACGAAATTTTGCATAGCGTAATGAATTGAGTCTAGAATTATGTGCGTTAAATTTCGTGAAAATCGGTTCAGATTTAGATATAGCTCCCATACATATTTTCGTCCGATTTTAGGTAAATAGTGCACCAAATTCCCTATATATCCTTCGATTTGCACGAAATTTGGCATAGCGTACTGAATTAAGTCTAGAACGATGTGTGTTGAATTTCGAGAAAATCGGTTCAGATTCAGATATAGCTCCCATATATATTTTTGTCAGATTTTTAGCAAATGAACTGATGAATATGAATGAACGGGAGATTATATCTTTATTATAGATGAACTGGTAATTATATCTTGAACTGCGCTCTGTGTTGCAGCGTAATGAATAGTTTGATTTAAATCGATAATTGTGTCCCATTGCAGAAAACGAATCTAAATCTGCTATATTGACATGTACATGGCATAGGTTACATATGTGTGGATTGATGTACCATAGAGAAAACCCAATGTACCAAATTTCACCGAATTCGACTGAAAAGCACGCTCAAGAACCCCATTTGATTCCCAATAAGAACCCATTGTAACAAATTTAAGAAAATTCACGTCAATAGTGCGCTCAAGAACTCCAAAATTGGGGGTACCCTTATATGCCTATGCGTGGGCCGATATAGCTCATCTTCGAACTTGACTTGCCTGCAGACAAAATACAACTCTGTGCAAAATTTTGGGCAATCTACCCCAATTCGTTTAAAGGCTAGACAACAGACAGATGGACATGCTTAAATCGTCATCGAATTTTACGCTGATCAAAAATATTTATTTTATAGGATTGGAAATGATTATTTCGATGAGTTATAAACGAAAAAATATACATAATACAAATGTACCCGGTTATTAATCGCTTAGTTAAGTCGGTTGACATATAGACACAGATCATACATATATTTAATGTAGTCCATTTTTATGTCAATGGCCCTCAAAAATGCGAGGTCTGTTAGGATGCATCTCTTGAATATAGCTAAGGTGGTAAAGCATATCATATAGTCAGACCCGTACGATTATACTACTTTCCTTACTGGTTTTAATTGGAACTGGAAAAAAATTGAAGCCCAAGGAATTTTTTAAAGGCCACCATTTTTTGTATATCCTGACCACAACTTTATTTTAGTTGTCTTTAAACGATTTAATAATGAATCTTTTTATGTTTTGATTGTTTTTTTATTGATTGATATCTTTATAAAATAAATTCACTATTTTCAAGATATACATTTCAATTTCTTTCCGAACAATTAAATAATTTTTATTGTAAAAATAGAAAAAAATCCCTCAAACATTAAAAAATCATTAGTTTTTCCTCACAACATGCTCTTACCATTCTATTAAAAGAAAAAAACTGTCGATTCGTCCAAAATGCAAAAATAATGAAAAAAATTATATTATAAACAAAACGCAAGTGTGAATTATTTTCGGCATTGAATAATTACACGCTGAACATTGTTTTTTTCTTTCTTTTTTATTTATTTAGTAGTGTTGAGTGAGAAGAAATTTAGTTAGACACGTATTCTTGCTGTGCAAATAATTCTTTTGTTGTTTCCAAAAGAAAACCAAGAAGAAGAACAGGCAACTATACACTTGTCGTCCCGAGGATGGATGACTGACTAACCCAGACCAAGTGTTTAGTTTATGAATGGAATTCATAGAGAAGAAAATAATAAACAAAACACACACCACTAATGGCCAATGAAATTGGTAAAATATGTGCGTGTTTGCAAAAAATACAAAAAGTAAAGTGTATTGTAAGTAGTGGAGGATGAAAAAACAAAAACAATTGATGTGGGTGTAAAATATTATCGAATAAAAAATACACATGATAGTAATATATACTCCACTCACATTCCTTGACATTTATCACTGTTTTGGTTTTCGGTTCCAAAAGTTGCTTTAATTATTATCCAATTCTACTCATTTAAATATTATCGAATAGATTTCAATTTGGTTCCCTATTTAAGCAGAAACTTCGAAAAAGAATACTATTTTTTTTTTAATTAGGAAACAAACTGTGCATTATGTTTATCCTATAAACACATTCACAATTTTAAAATATAAATAAATAAATATTTAAATTAATGTTAAAAAATACTCGTTTACTGAATGAAAATATTTCAACAGCTTTTTTTAAAGCGAAACCTTGAACTCCATATTCGTATGATTAGATCTAGTACATCTGTTTGTGTATGTTGAATTAGAAGAGTTTCCTAAACAAAAATTGTTTTACATCGAATTACTTAAACAAGTAAAAACGGCGTTACGTGGTTCAATCTGTTTATACCTTCCGGTTCAATTTTTTAATATATTCCTAAAATCGATCTGGTATTTTATGTGGGGATTATGTCAGCGGGTACGTTATGTTCTAAGAAACAAACAGGCACATGGGTTTTTAAAATTGTCTGTGATCTATTTTATTTTTATTCACCAGCAAATTTGAGTCCCCAATAACTGGTACTCAGGTTGAACCAGTAAGGCTAGTTCAAAAGTCGGACGGGGCCGACTATATAATACCCTTCACCACTTTGTATACATACAAGAGATGGTAATGTATACAATATCCTGTTGATAGAAGAGACATGGCATATGTGGATGACCATTGACATGGAATCGGTAGAAAAACAAATGCATAGATATTGGAATCAATAAAAGACCATACCATTCAGATATCTATAAACAAATTGCATGTCAATCGGACAGACTTGAATTTTTAGTGTAACATTTTTATGAAATCCGGCAAAATTTTATATGGGAGATATATTTAAATCTGAACCGATTTCAACAAAACTTCACACATATCAAACTGGATTGTGTTCAGTACGCTGTGCTAATTTTTGTCTAAATCGGAAAAGTATTGGGAGTATGGTGCACCATTCATATAAAATCGGACGAAACTATATATGGGAGCTATATCTAAATATGGACTGATTCGAACAAAACTTCACAGATGTCAAAATGGACTAAATTCCGTACGTTGGGCGAAATCTTGTCCCAATCGGGTAATTTTTTTCAGTTCCGTGCACCAATTACCTAAAATCGGACGAAACTATATATGGAAGCTATATCTAAATCTGAACCGATTCCAACAAAATTTCGCATACATAAATTTGGACCTTATTCAGTATGCTGTGCAAAATTTTGTGTCAATCGGCCTAAATTTGACGCTTTGGTGCTCTATTTACCTAAAATCGGACGAAACTATATATGAGAGCTATATCTAAATCTGAACCGATTTCAACAAAACTGCGCATACATCAATCTAGACCTAATTCATTAATCTGTGCTAAATTTTGTCTCAATCGGATCAATATTGAGAGTTTGGGGCACCATTTACATAAAATCGGACGAAATTATATATGGGAGCTGAATCTAAATCTGTACCGATTTCCTCCAATTTCAATAGAGTTCGTCCTTATTTAGTGTCTTGTGACAAATTTCATCCAAATCGGATCATAAATGTGATCTATACTTTGTTTACAATTTAACATCTACAGACGGCCGGACAAGCATAAATCGACTCAGAAAGTGATTCTATGCATATTCTCAAAAGGAACCATGGGTCTATCTCGTTTATTTATGCCTTTTACAAACATATGCACAAAGACATAATAAAAATCCACGCAGACAGTTGTGAGGGCTTCAATAATATTCTTTTAAAATCCACGTTTATAGTTCTGCAAGTGCTTCATAACCATTCCTTTAATACTTCTCGATCAAAACTATTCCAGCCCTTCAAAAATATTCTTTAAAAAATCCACGCTTATAGCTATGCTCGTCCTTAAAAATTTTATCAAATCAAAACTATTCCGGCCCTTCAAAAATATTCTTTAAAAAATCCACGCTTATAGCTATGCTCGTCCTTAAAAATTTTATTTTAAAAAATTACGTATGTCCTTCAAAAATATTCTTTCATAAATCAACGCTTATAGCTATTTAGGTCCTTCAAAAAATTCGGTTAAAAATCCACGCTTATAGCTCAAAAAATCTTTTAAACATCCACGCTTATAGCTCAGAAGGCCATTCAAAAATATTCTTTTAAAAATCCCCGCTTATAGCTCAGTAGGTCCCTCTAAAATATTATTTTAAAATTCGTTATTTTAGCTCAGTAGGTCCTTCAAAAATATTTTTTTTAATAAATCCACGCTTATAGCCATTTAGGTCCTCAAAAATATTCTTTTAAAAATCCACGCTTATTACTTAGAAGTTCATTTAAAAAAAGTCTTTTATAATTCACTCAGTAGGATCTTCAAAAATATTCTTTTAAAATTCGTTATTTAAGCTCAGTAGGCCCCTCAAAAATTTCTTTTAAAAATCCACGCTTATAGCTAAGAAGGTCATTCAAAAAAAATCGTTTAAAAAATCGACTCTTATAGCTCAAAAGGCCATTCAAAAATATTCTTTTAAAAATACAAGGTAATAGCTTAAAAGGTATTTCAAATATATTCCACTCTTATAGCCAAGTAGGTCCTTTAAAAATTCACCCTTATAGTTCAGAAGGTCATTCAAAAATATTATTTTAAGAATCCGCGCTTATAGCTTAGAAGGTCCTTCAAAAATTTTATTTTAAGAATCCGCGCTTATAGCTTAGAAGGTCCTTCAAAAACATCCCTTTAAAAAACCACGCTTATATAGATCAGTAGGTCCTTCAAAAATATTCTGTATAAAATGTACCCTTATAGCTCTGTCAGTCCTACAAAAATATACATTTTTTAACTGTGCTGGTCCTTTAAAAATATTATTTATAGAATCCAATCTATTATAGTCTCTCTCATCCTACATATATATTCCCTTGAAAAACACCATTATTCTCCACACATTATTCTGATTATTTTATTTTTTTTTTCTTTCAGGGAAAATGTCTTTGTGGTCAATACATAAGAGCCCGCCTACGAAGAGCTGGCGTTTTAAATCGTAAAGTCCTACAAAGAATGCGTAGCTTATTAGAACCATCATCAGAAGTTGTTTATGAAGTCTTTCCGGCATTAAATAGTGTGAGTAGCCATGAGACTAACTAACCAAGAATTTCTTTTAATTACATTTTTCATTTTCTCTTTCTCCCCACCCCCCACAGATGGGCGAAGAACTTGAACGCATGCATCCACGTATCTATACAAATGTTTCACGGCAACTTTCCCGCGCACCCTACGGCGAACTGGTCGACAGTGATACAGCGCCCATGCTAATGAATCTAGTGGCGAAGCAACTATTCTCACGTAGCACCGCCGAAAAGGAACGCATTACATGGGCCAAAATAATTTCTGTGTTTGCGGTGTGTGGCGGCTTTGCCATCGATTGTGTACGTCAAGGTCACTACGATTATTTGCAGTGTTTGGTCGATGGTGTGGGAGAAATTATCGAAGATGATCTAGTCCATTGGTTGGTGGAACGTGGCGGTTGGATGGGTCTGCAACAGCACATAAAACCCAAAGGTTCCCAAACATTTTCGTTTTTAGATTGGTTAACACTTTTCGTGGCGATCTCTTCAAGTTTTTATGCCGTAGCAAATTTCCTTAAACAAATAGGTTGTCAATTGTATTCGTTAATATTTTGAAGAAATACAGATGGGAATGTGATGAAGAGATACATTTTGTGATTTGTAATAGAAAAAAATAATGTGAAAAGAACTTTGTAAAATTATTTAATTATTTATTGTTTTTGTAATAATTTTAAGTTTGACATACCTACATACATACACACACACATTTGTTAAATGGTTGTTTGTAAGCCCCAGATCTACACAACATTGTTACAAAAAAAGTAAAATCACATTTGTTTTTAGTCAAAATGGTTAAATAATAATAATTGTTAAATTTGAAAAAAAAATATTTAAATTTTCCTTTTTTACAATTGTATGTAAAATGCAAAAGATTCATAGTAATTTTCAGGATATACATAGAATCATTTTAGAGTTAAGTATTCCACTAATGTGACGCTATTAGGATTACATTCGTCTGAGGGAAGCAAAGCTGAATGCTATTGAACGCGGACTTCGGATAGTGCGAAGACCAATAGCTGCGAATGAAATAAACAGTCATCGAGTCCATATGGAGAGTTTCAGTGGAAATGTTCTTTTCAAATTCCACGCTTAAAAATATTCTTTTAAATTTCCACGCTTAAAAATGTTCTTTTAAAATTCCACGCTTCAAAAATATTCTTTTAAAAATCCGCGCTTATTGCTCAGTGGGTCATTCAAAAAAATAAAAATCCCTTCTTGAAACGAAAAAAAATTGGCGACCGGGACTTTGTCTGTGCCTATCCCGGCCTAAATGTGATTCCATCCTTGTCGAGGGGAGTGCTAACTGGCTCTCCTTTCAAACTACACGGTGGTGGAAAATAAAACCAAATATTTATATGTAGCGGATGACGAAAATGCATATGAGAATTATTAACATTAATGTAACTAAGCAATGACATTTAATTCACCACCAAATAATGTGGTATGAATGGTTTGTGTATTTGCTATGTGCTTGGTGGTGATTTGAAAATGACATTGCCAGATAGAATAAAAATCAGCTCTTGCTGACAAAAAATTATTTAAAATCCACAATATGTTCTAAATTGGATCGGATAAAAACATAAACAATGGTAATTGATTTATGATTGTAAAAGTGTGAGTGAGCACCATCCACGACAATTTTGAAAATTTTAATTGGAAAAAGAGTGGAAGAGAGGAAAAATAGTTGGAGTTGCCAAAAATAGAAGCCATGCCAAGGTGTATTAAATAAGGTGTAAGTGACAATCATATGGTTTCAAACTATTTTCTTTATTGTTTGTAAAGTAAATTGTCAAAAACATTTTCAATATTACATTTCGATTTCAAAAATTGTTTTTAATTTGAGGCTTTTTTAATTATAAAAATTCAAGAAAGGAAACCTAGGCCCAGTTTTAACCCCGTTCACCGATTGGTCCACATATTTTATGTTATGTGTGGAAATCTGTCCAGAAAACCCAGCTACTCATAAAATCGAGATTATGTTAGCCTATATTGGAATCGGTCCCTTGGTGCTTGTCACAATTCTCGGCGGAGGTTAAATACGCCTATGGAAAGATTTTATACGGTCAACACAATTTCCATGATTTAGTCTTTGGCCGGGGATATATCCTTCAATTTTCTTTAAGATGGCAAGATTTGAAGCCACTCCATAGAAAAAATAGATTGCAATCCACAATATAAACATCACAAGGAGCCATAGGCTACATGTGGGAAACTTAAAATTAATCGCGACCAGGTCTTAAACTTTATTTTTCACTGACCTAAAACCGCAATAACCCAAGAATACACAAATTCATTAATTATTCCTCAAAAAATAATTCTTGACAAAAATAAATTAATAATTGTTTTTGTTTATTTTTGTCAAAAATTTATTGTCAGCATGACAATTTAATTTTTATAACAACAATCAAACAACAATGTTGTTTTTGTAAAATATTTGTTGTTGTATCTGATGCATACACCTTATTAAATACACCTTGAGCCATGCCAAATTTTTGACAAAGCCTAGGATCTGATTGGGTTCTGCTTTAGAGAAGAAATTTGCCGAACTGTCTGTGTCTTCTGCCACCGCTATGGACACCTGCAATTGTTTCTAGCTCTTCCCCATCCTCACATAAACGCCAATAATCCACTCGGTTAATGTCACATTTGGAAGTAAGATATCTAATCTTGCAATAACCTGTTTTGACTCCTACAAGGATTTTAATCTCCCTCTTACTATGAGACAACAGCGAAGAAGCTCTACGGCGAGACTATCAACATATATAGTCACCGGTCCTATGTTATCGGTGACTATATATGTTGATAGTCTATCCCTGACCACTTGTCCAGGATTCCCTACTAGGCAACTCTACTCTGATGTCGTTAAAGTCGTTATGGGAGGGAGTAAATTCATTGATGTGAGTACTCCTCTCTAAAAAGTAAAAAACTGGCGTCGTGTAAAGGATACTAGCGTGGCCAAAATTCAGCGACTTCCATGCATCCGTTTCCCGGAGCATCAAAGCACATATAGCAACATTGCATTCAAGGCTGCCTTGCAGGAGTAGATTCCTATTTGTCCGTTCTTAATGCGTTCATCAACATTCCTTTTCCACGTTAGTTTGTGGTCGAGGACTGTACCAAAGTATTTTGCTTCTAAGGAAAGGTCTAAGGTAACTCAACCCAAGGATGGCAATCAGAAATTTGGTATCTTACACAGGAGTTAATGCAATTGGTGTTTAGTAGGCATATTGAGTTGTTAGTGGTAGGGGAGTTGCCAATCTCCTACTAGGCGCGTCTTCTACGATGTGCAGGGTGGAGCTGACCTAGGTCAAACTACGCCAACCCAGTACAGGCGGCAATCGTTGGTGGAACCACAAGCCTCGTGTCGTCTAGATCAAGCGATTGTGATCCGGCTGTTCTAGGTATGGATGCCTTGGCACCTGCAGCTGTACCTGCTACCACCGCATCGTGTTTACCCCCAAAAAAAGATAACAACCCGGCAATTCAAATGGAAAACGAGCAAGTCAAGACTGATGCAAATCAGTCCACGACTGACAGGACCTTAGTTCTGGGAGGGGGCGACCTACATGCTATCATGCTAACAACCGAAAAATATTCAAAGGTCGGAACTGCCCGAAAAGCATCCGATTCGAAGCACGTGCCGTATCTTACCTCCGCAAATTCGTAGGGCTAGAAGCGAATTTGCCTTCGTAGAGGGAGGTTCATCTCATCAAGGGCAAGATGAAATTCGTAAGGACGTTCGAAAGAACTCACCCGGACGCTCCAGATGGATAGGATCTCCCTGCCGAAACAGACGGCTCTGTCAAAAGTCTCCAAGGAGACCTCGGAACCGAGCAAAGTATCAGATTTGGCCAATCCCACTGTCTCTGACAAATGTGTGAAGCTTACTTCTGACCCGAAGCCCCCAACGCAAACTGTCATCCATAAGCGTGAACGACGTGTGGAGGGATCTGTATCAAAGCCCGATTATACGGCAATTGAAAAAGGTAAAGCGGTTGGTGCTAAGGCTTTGAAGGTTAGTGCTAAGGCTCTGATCCCTATGGTAGGATTAGCGATAGTCACTGGTTGATATTTGAAGCAAGTCTCTAACGTCTTCTATAGAAGTCTCCAGCAAAGATCTCCCAATCTATCAAGGTATCCAACGAATAACTTATTTTCTATAGAAGTCTCCCACAAAGATGAGATCCGGTATGCTAGTGGACCCATAAATATTACACACCATAGAGGGATAAAATATCCTGTGAATGGTGATCCTTCGTTTCTTTAGCAACCCACTTATTTTCTTCCTGCCTTCTTTCAATTTAAAAATCTACGAACTCCAAAAATAAATTTTCTTTTATTGCCATTATAAGCAAAACTTTATTATTATTTAATTTTATAGAAAATAAATTGTAAACTAGTTATATATACTTTTTTGTTTTTTTGAATAAAATTAAACTCTACATATATACTTAACGAACATTCATAAGTTATAAAGTAAATAATTTGTTTAGGTGTTTTTGTTTTATAATCAAGTAATTAATGAAAAAATTATTAAACAATTAACAACAATTCTAAGGAAAATGGGATAAATAATCAAAGAAGAGGAATGGGATGGGGAGGTCAGGTCAGTTGGTTAACAAAGAATAATATGATGGGTTAGTTGTTTGTTAGTGATGAATGGGTGGTGGTGTTGGCGTAGTAGTGGAGGTGGGGTTGTTAAACATTTAAGTTTTTCCAAAAATGTAGTACCAAAGGTATATAAGTTTGTTGTTGTTTTTTGTGGGGCCGGGAGGGGGATAAATAATTTCCCAATGTAGAAGTACTTAAAAAACTATTTGTATAACAAATAACTTAGAGAGAATTGTTATGCAGCATAGATATAACTATAAATATAATAATAAAAATACACTTATAACATAAATAAAATTAAATAAATGTCCAAATATAATTTTGTGTTTTTTAATATTTATATAGAACAATTAGGTGAATTCATGGTGAGAGTTAAGGATATGTGATGATTTAGATGCTAATATAATTAAGAAAAAAAATATAATTTTTGTTGTGGTACAAAAAAGCGTATTTTATATATGTGAGGTATTAAATTATCAAGACATAATTGTCATACTTCAATGTCTTAGAATTCAAAATAAAGGGTGTGTTTTTTTTAATGGTGTGTGAGGGAGGGCGGGTCCAAAAATATTCCTAGTTGGCTGATCGTTAATCAAATCAACCTTGTACTCTGTGATTAGTTGCAGTTCCCGGCATAATTGCTCTGCATTATGATCCATCGCCATTTACATTTTACTTTTCTCATTGGCCACAGCTTCCAGGCGTTCTATGACTTTTGTTAAATCCATTTCCTTGTTGATTTTCAAGTACATAGTTTTGCGCACTTCATGGAATGCAACCCAGGCGGGTACTTCTTTGGCAATCAATTTCAAATGTTTTTCAATTTCTTGGGCGGTCAGACTTGTACGGAAACTATTTTGGATTTTCTTAATGACAATTTCTTGCGTGAGAACACCTTTGCGTTCGGTAATGAAAACATTGCGTAAATGGCGAGCCAATTCGGGTAGACGTGAATAGTTGGCAGCCTCTTGATCCTGTGAGGGACGACGTGTCATGGCATCTAAGGCCTTGGCAGCTTGTTTTGCACGAATTTTTTCCAATAGAGATTTGGGTACACCCTTTAGTAGTGAAGCTGTTGCATCTGCTGCCGGCGCCGCCGCTGGGGTTGTTGGTGCTGCTGTTGGATCGGTTGTTGTCTTTGTAGCTGCTGCTTCCTTCGCCTTGTCATTGGTTATATCCTTATTGTTGCCTGGTTCTTTGGATGTTTCTGCTTTTGTGTTGTCAATATTTTTCTTATTCTCTGCCTGCACTTTATCGGCCTCAATTTTCGCCTCATAACGCTCCAATGCCCTTTCCATAGGGGTAGCACAATTAAAGAGATTCCTGGCCGTCGATAGAATATCCTTGGCCGAGGAATATTTCTCTACATTGGGTGGTTGTGGCAAATTGCCCAATGGAATTTCGGGACAATTTTCCAAATCAAAGTCTGGATGCCAACGTGTTACCTTTTCACGGGGAATTGATAGTGGTGGATCCAGTGAGAGAAGGAATTTCTCATGTTCCTCCTTTACCTTTTCCAATAGCAAATGTTGGAATTTCTGTAATCTTTCGGTCATAACATGAGGATTCATGGAATTACTTTGGGCCGAGCTTAGCACATCGTCTTCATCGATTTTATTCATTTTCATTTTTTCCGGTAGATTTTCTACATTTGGTGCAATAACCAATTGGAAGTAGTCGGCCTTTGAGGCTGACCCATAGTTACGCATTTTCATTTGTGAGAAAATAAAGGCATCCGGATAGATGTGTTTAATCTGAGCCAAATGACGTTCATAGAAGTTTTTGCGTAACATTCTCTGTACGGCGGGTTTTAATTTTTTGAAAGTGATACATTCACGACGATTATGGAACATAGCACAAACGGAATCCAAACCCTTGAATACTTCAATAAGATGACGATATTTGTAGGGTAGCGGTAATTGGCCAGCTTTGCTTGTTTCAGCCAATGACATAAAACGTTGATATGCCGGTGGCACAATCATCTTGGAGGGTGAACCATGTTTGGCCGGACTGAAGAGGACACGTTTGGAAACATCGGTGTGACGTGGTGACATAAGCTCATTTTTGTCGGGTGTTGGGGGAGGAAGTTTTGTGGGTGTTTTAAAGGTTTTTGAGGGACTGCAAAAGAGAAGAGAGAAAGAAAATTGGATGAGTATATAATGAATAAAAAAAATATAAATAATAAATTTAAAATACAACATTTTAAGAATATTAAAATAAAGAAAATATTTTAAGAGAAAATAAAAGGGTCTTTTGCTCAATATCCTAACCTAAAACAAGGTTTGTAATTATTACAAAACATAAAACAAAGTCAGAATTTTTTAGTGAATAAAATACAAGTATGTTCGGTAGAATTTGGCCGTTATTCAATGTCTAAAACATTATGTGGGACACATTAGGCCCATTTCAATTTGTTGTATATAAAATGATTTACTTTAGTTTATCAGTGGATATGGAAACTATTTTCCTCACAGCAAAAGGCTATATGATTTAAAACCCTTTTTCAACGGCTATTTAATTTTCTTAATATCCATATCATGCTTTCCTACAAAATGGTAATTTAAAAAACAATTTTCATTTTTTACCAAGCACAATTACCTTGACCTATCTTAATTATAAACCGAATTCCCGTCCTAAAAAAAATCTAGTCGAATAAAATCGGAATTTATTAATGACTTCACAATAAATTCATTGTCTGTTGACATTCACACACACAACATTCTGGGAGTAATAGTAATATTGAAAAATCAACGTTTCATAGTTGTATGCAGTTGGCCTACAAATTAACAAGAAGAAAATACAAAAAATAAAATAAAGAGTTTGAGCAAAAACTATTTGGCTTTAAACCCAAACTTTAGTTTTTTAGCATTATCAACAACAATTGAGGTCATATTTTCTACTTTTGGAGTGTATTGAAGAAAAAAATGCTTAAATTGCATTTAAAACACGCCAAGAGCAATGATGTTGATTTGCATTTAATTCTTCTACATCTTCACCTACAGTTTGAATTAGTTGTGAGAAATAAAAAAAAACTTAAAAAACAACGCTAACAATTAAATATACAAAAAATCACCCCCTTACAAAAAAGTTAAGCTCTGGCATGTGTTTAAAAACTTCAAAAAAGGATAAAGGAATGCCATTATAATTTCAAAAAAGGGGGTTGATTGGTTGCTCTAGTTATGCAAGGACAACAATTGAAGTAAAGGAATGCAGCATATGTCATATGCAATGTTATTTTTCGGGTACCATATGTTGATGGGAAAAATGCTATTTTAATTTCAGGGTGCTCTGCTCATCATGTGACATTAATGACCACCACATGTTTTCAGTTTATATTTTTGCATTTTCCCAATAACATTTTCTCGAATTGTTTTCACATAGTTCCCGGATATTTTATTTGATGCCATTTTGAAGCAATTAAAAAATATACGTTACAAGATCCTTTTTTATATATGGGTGGTAATGATGGTGGTGGTTATAGCGATCGTTATTGAAATTTCTTCTTCAAGGGTTTTGTTTGTATACCCAAACAACCAACACATGTACGTACAAACACATTTCATATCTAATGTCTGTCGGCGGTTGGGTTCTTGTGTTGTTGTTTCCTTTTTCTTCAAATTAAAACCTTATAACTATCATGTTTGCCTTTTACTTATTTTTCTTCGGCACACAGAAAAAAGGGGGTTGTTTTTTGTACGTTACAAAAACATGTTAGGCATATACTACAGACTTTATTGTTATTCCTAAAGATCGTCGCCGTCTGGTTTTAAAAGAAGAAATAACAACAACAACCACAACGACAACAAAGGATAGAAATGTGTATTTTTGAAATGACAAGGCATTCTTTTTTGTTCTTCTCAAACGGATTTTCTTTATCTTCCTTTTTCTGGGTTTCAGGTAGCAGCCGGTTGGCTCTTGCTCTCTCTGGAAACTAAGTAATGTTGTTTGTTTATTGTGAACAACAATAGGAGAAGCTAAAGATGCAAGTACGTGCTGCTCGCTCTGAGGCTGGGGGGTTAGTTACAATTTTCTTAGGTCATAACTTAGATATCTGAAGAAAAATGCATATGTGTCCAAAAAAAAGTAACGGAAATTTTCTTTCTTAGTAAATGAGAAATTGCATGGAAATGACAACAGGAAAGGTCAGGGGTGGCAGGCAATGTGTAAATAACTTTCTTTGTTTGAAAATGTAATTTTAAGGACGTTTTGAAGATGGGTGATTAAGAATTTAGTTATTTTTTGATTTCTATTTGCTTTCTATTTGCTTTGCAATTTTGCTTTCTATCGGCAGCTGTTTCAATAAATTGTATGTTATTAATTGTAAATAGAGTTGGCTGATGTTGATTTAAGGCCTTGGCAAATGTGTCGGAATTTGATATTTGTCACATTTAATTTTTTTACAATGGGATTATTTAAAAAGCATTCTTTCTATGGCTTTGTATTGGATGTTATTGAAAATTATAGCTAAGGAAAATTCACAAACATCCAAAATAATTTGAAATAAATTAATTTTTTGAATAAAAAAATAATATAATATAATAGTTGTATTTTACTTTGGACCCTCTTCTAATGTACCAATTTTTCTTGGCATTTTGAACATTATTTTCATGGTTTCATTTCGAAAAATTCATCATAGAAAACTGTAAATTAGAGTAATTCATAGTTATCTAAAATGATTTAAAATAAATTTTAGTTTTTGTTTCAATATGCCAACAACAATTACTGGACTGGTGTTGTCATTTCCTAGCCCATAGTTTTAGTTGTATATTTCATTCCATATTCTTCCAAGTTGTTGATTATTATAATTGCTCAGGAAAACCGGCATTTAGCTCATCTTTTTCTTGAGATATGAATTATTTGGGGATTTATGTAATGAAGTTTTTGGAATCGCTCATGGCCCTTTGGGCCATGTTCTCGTTTACGAAATAAAATTGAAACGCCGATATTTCCACTAAAGAAAAATTAGCTTTTTTATACACAAAATCAGTTCTTCATTCATAAAACTCTCTAAATTTTGTCCCAAATAACATATTTCATCTCTAAGGTTAACGTTTTATTATAATATTTCTTTGTCCCTTTTCAGTATTTTCGATTTTTTTCTAAGATTGATCACTCATCAAAAATGTCTATGGCTTTGTAATTCTTTAGTAAATTTGATAATTTATTAAAATAAATTATAAAAGGAAACATTTTTAATTTTTTCCCCAAAACAAAGAATGAAAATTGAAGTTACTTATCATCTTGTACTCCAGTTTAGGGTTTTAGTGGTATTCTTCTTTTCAATTAAGTACCGAGTTATATTTTGGTGTTTTTTTTTTTTTCAATTTTATATAGATACACATACATATTTTTCAATTGTCCACCTCATACCAACACACACAATATTTCTTGCTGTGGGCTGGTGTGAGTGATAAAGCAAAACAGTGGAAAGCCACCGTGTGTGTCATTATCTGTGGTCTAGCAACAAAGTGTATTTAATATTATTTTTTGGTTAAAAATTTAGGCGGGAAATTGTGGTGACCCAAGAAGGCATTAAGAAATGTGAAAATTTTGGTTTAAGCACCCAAAAAAAAAAAAAAAAAACTTGAAAAAAAAATGATCACTATATATCTTCTCTTCAATAAACCACTAAAATTATAATAAAAAAGTATTTAATTTGTTTGATTTTAGTTCTTCTTACCTTGTCAAAACTTCCAATTCAATTTTATCGAATTCTTTCAATTGTAAAACTGGTGTCTTCTTCGAAGGTGATTGCATATTCTCCTTGAGTTTACGATTACGTTCCTCCTGCTCTTTGCGGGTCTTTTCCAATTCCTGTATACGTGCCAAAGAGGCCTTAAGCTCTTGCAGTTTGGCACTACGTGACACCTTGGTTTTAACTTCCTCGAAGGTGAGCTCCTTCTTGACCATGGATTTAATTTCTCCCTGCTTGAGGGGTGTAGATCCTTTGATAATTTGTTTGGTTGGTGTCTTAAAGCCACGTTCAACATTTTTGGCATTATTTTGTGAATTGAAAGCATTAATAATTGTACCCGATGGTGTGGATTCATTAACTTTTTGCCTAGTTCTTGGTGTAGCAACTTCAGTGGGTTTTTTACGTGGCGAAAGTGTGCCTTTTTTAATAAATTGTACTAATTTTTGTTGTTTAATATTCTCCTCAATTTTGGACATTTTCTTGGGTGATACACCGCTGTCTGGTACCTGGCTGGGATCTTGGACACCAATGCGTTTGACCGTGCGTCCGGAACGGGTACGCATACCCATTTTTTTAAGAGCTGCAATTTCATCATGCTGGTCCTGTTGAGCCTGTTGAATAACATTTTGTTGGCTATTCTGTTGTGTAGTTGTTGTGTTGGCATTTGAGTCTTGTGTTGTTGGTTCTGATGATTCCAGAAGACGCTATAAAACAAGAAAAAATATTTTTAAATTATTATAAAATTCTTTTCTTTTTTTTCTTTAAATAATTTTTGTCAACAATTTTTTTGTTAATAATCTTTTAACCAAAACAAGTATTCTAATGATATCATAAAGCGTCTCTGCAACCACGCTGCCTCTAGGCAGGGGATGTTTTGCCAGCCACTACTACCAGCATGCATGCATGTGTATTTCTTTCTCGCATGCATTAACAAACGACGCATTTATTTTACAAATAAATTCACTTCCTTTGAAAGGATATTCTTTTTTTATTGGAAAATATTGTTAAATAATAAACTTACTCTAGTTTTAATGGTAGTTATATCCTCGGCTACAGCACGTTTTCTGGTATTGAAAAACGCTGCAATGGATGGTTGAGCCATTTCTTTTCCTTTTTTAACTTCTTGTACTTGGTCAAACAAAAATAAATTTAATTAAAATTATTTTTTCTTATTGCTTTTCTTATTTTTGTTTATTGCTTATATGCACTTTGTTTTCTTTGTATTGCAGGATTGTACGTGCTCATGTGTTATATTTATATCTATTTCTATATTAACACTTTGATTTTTTATTTTT
>NW_026873625.1:0-14847 GCF_032173495.1 Musca vetustissima | reverse complement strand
ATCCGAGGAGTATATTCTTACGCACATTGTCTGTTGGTCCCTGAAACAATATTCATTGAAAACTCCACGATTATTGGTCTGTTGGTCCTTGAAAAATATTCTTTAAAAAAGACCCTCATATGAGTCTTTTGGTCCTTTACAAGTTTTTCTATTAGAAATCTTCGCTTATTTGGTTAAAAAATATTCTACCAAAAATCCACGCTTATTATTTTACTTTTGTCTATCTTATTAAAAGTTCTTGAACAAATATTCATTAAAATCCAAGCTTATTGTACTGCTGTTCTTATACCCTTCACCACACTGTGGTACTGGGTATTATGTCTTTGTGCATATGTTTGTAACAGGCAAAAGGAATCGAGATAGACCCATGGTTCCTTTTGAGAATATGCATAGAATCACTTTCTGAGTCGATTTACACATGTCCGTCTGTCCGTCCGTCCGTCTGTCCATGTATCTTTGTTAACAAAGTACAGGTCGCATTTATGATCCGAAATTTGGCACAGTTCACTTATTTGGCCCAAGGACAAACCCTATTGAAATTGGAGAAAATCGGTTCAGATTTAGATATAACTCCCATATATAGTTTCGCCCGATTTAATGTAAATGGTGTACCAAAGTCCCTATATGTCCTTCGATTTGCACGAAATTTAGCATTGCGTACTGGAATGAGTCTAGAATGATGTGTGTAAAATTTCATGAAAATCGGTTCAGATTTAGATATAGCTCCCATATATAGTTTCGCCCGATTTTAGGTAAATGGTGCACCAAAGTCCCTGAAAATCATTGGATTTGCACGAATTTTGGCATAGCGTACTGAATTGAGTCTAGAATGACTTGTGCTAAGTTTCGTGAAAATCGGTTCAGATTTAGATATAGCTCCCATATATATTTTCGTCCGATTTTATGTGAATGGTGTACCAAAGACCCTATATATCTTTCGATTTGCACGAAATTTGGCATAGCGTATTGAATTAGGTCTAGAATGATGTGTGTTAAGTTTCGTGAATATCGGTCCAGATTTAGATATAGCTCCCATACATAGTTTCGTCCGATTTTATGTAAATGGTGTACCAAAGTCCCTATATATCTTTCGATTTGCACGAAATTTGGCACAGCGTACTGAATTAGGTCTAGAATGATGTGTGTTAAGTTTCCTGAAAATGGGTCCAGATTTAGATATAGCTCCCATATATATTTTCGTCCGATTTTATGTAAATGGTGTACCAAAGGCCCTATATATTTCTCGATTTGCACGAAATTTGGCACAGCGTACTGAAATAATGAAAATTGAAAAATTAAGTTTCCTGAAAATCGGTCCAGATTTAGATATAGCTCCCATATATATTTTCGTCCGATATATACATGGTTCACCAAAGACCCCAAGGTAGGCCGATTGACAAAAAATTTGGCACAGCGTACTGAAGTAGATATAACCTAGCTTGAAGCAACCCTGTATCTGACCAAATGAAAAATATAGTACAGGTTGCAGAATTACATGTTTATGGATCCA
Source organism: Musca vetustissima (assembly GCF_032173495.1). Lineage (NCBI taxonomy): Eukaryota > Metazoa > Arthropoda > Insecta > Diptera > Muscidae > Musca > Musca vetustissima. Next base: position 13,337 of record NW_026873625.1, on the reverse strand, counting down.
TTTTCATGTCAATGGTCCTTCAAAAATTCGACGTCTGCTGGGATTCATCTGTTGAATATACCCACAGTGGTGAAGGGTATCATATAGTCGGCGCCGTCCGACTTTACTACTTTCCTTACTGGTTTTTTATGTTCCTTAAAAATCACGAATCTTGTCCTATCGGTCCTTGACGAAAAATATTGTTTAAAAATTCACTCTCACTGGTGTGATGGTCCCTTAGAACAATAGTATTCGAAAACACCGGTATGTTTTTCTTGAAAAAATAGAAAAAAAATTTCCTGGTGGTCCTTCCATAAAAAATATATGTTTTGAAAAGCCCGTGCTTATGGTAACATTATTTTTATAAATCTACGTTTTTCGTATTAGTCCTTACAAATCTAGTCCTATAGATCTGCTACCAAAAATGGACATAAAAATCTAAGCTTATTGATCTATTAAGCTCTGAAATTATACATTTAAAAAATTCACAATATTGTCATTATGAACCACTGTTGTAATTCAAATATTCCTCACCAGTGAGTTTTCTCGTTCCTCAATCGAATATATTCCGAAATATTCGTTTTGTTTTATTTGCTTTTCCAACGCTGCTGTGGTAACGTTGCCAATTCAATTCTTAATTTGCGACCAAACTATTCCTTTGGAATTTATCAAAATAGTTCTTAGACAAAAAACTAAAAATTCTTTCCGAATATGAACTAATTTTCAAATTTCAGTTAAAAAAATTCCGACCAATTTTAAATTGCCCCAAAATGTGGCAACACTAATACCTGGTGGAGTGACTAGCTCACTTGTTTTCTAGTTGCGTTTACAAACAAACATTTTTTCAGTTAAGTATACTAATGCCATATGCTTTAGCTATCCCCGTTGTTGTTGTTGTTGCTGCTACTGCTCCTGTCCTGTCCTGTCCTGTTTTTTTTTTTTTTTTGCTTTACTTTTCCCTTGCACATAATCTTCTTTAATTAAAATGAATAGAAATAATGTAACAATATTATTTTTCAGATGTTGCTACAATCGCTGAACCTTTTTTCCACATCGTCACCGGCCAAAGAGATGAACTTGCTAAAGAAACAAAAGCCGGAACTCGAGACTGTCCGAGGAAAACAGCATTAAATAACAATGATTGTGTCTGCATCCATCCATTCTATGAAAGGATTTACTTTCTTTTGTGAAATTTAGCAAACAAAAGGGCTACAAATTGTCAGGTATGTTAGAATGAGTGATAAAACACAAACACTGTTTATAAAATGGAGAGAATGGTATATTTGCGCATAATTTGAGATAAGAAGGTAATATAGCGTTTAAATTATAACAGGCTCCGGAGAATGACAACTATTTTTATGTAAACAATTTTATGGAAAATCGAAACATATTGTTTTAATTGGTCCTTTGAAGAATATTCATTAAATAAACTGAATTCGCTGAAATTTGGCACATTTTGTTCTTATTGGGTACCAAATAAAAAATTATAAATATTGGCCCATTTTTCTGGTAGCCCCATATAACGGTACCCCCTAATTTTCAATATTTTTGGGTTCTTAGGCGAGTTTTTCGACCGAATTCACACATTGGGTTCTTATTGGATACCAAATCTTTCCATCAAAAAGTATAGCCGCATTCTTACATTCTTATATTCTGTACTTTAATTTGTCAGGTTATACCTATAAAGTATGGAAGTCTAAGAGTATTTAGTCGATGTAGACATCTGTTATAATCATGCTACCTTCAGAGGATATCGAGATAAAAATCTAGAAAGTCAGGTTGGAGAATACCCTATATAGGCCCGCATTTAAGCCTAGACCCTATATAAAAATACCTACCGATTTAATAGTTGGGATGAAAGAATATATTGTGATAAAAACGTTGCCATATAAATTACAGTATTTGACGATTTTATACACATTCTCCATTCTCCCCAAAAATGCGTTTTGAGATTTTATGAAAAATCATCATTAAAAGCAGCTGAAATTTTTTATTTCAAAAAAATCGATCGGTAGTATTGTCGTTATACGAGTATGTCCACATTTTGATATGTTCCCTATATGTTCATTTCACGTAAATAGCAGTAACCATGGCGGAGGGTATCCAACTTTCATTTGTTACTTGTTCTGCTTGCAGTCTACTAAAATATTTGTCAGCCTTACATTCAGTGTATAATAATTAACACCAGTAAATACTCATAAAAACCCAGGCATCACGTACTTGACCTTTATTAAAATATAAATAAAAATTTCAAAATTGTCCACAACAAATTAATGGCGAATTCAGAAGCCTTCTAGCGGTCAAACAACTTCCACTCCATCATCCATAGGGCTTATTTAACCCCATATTTCTCATAATTATTTAGAATTTAACGAAGCAAACATTTATCGCTTCATTTTAAACTGAACCCGACTAAATTTTGCCTAATAAAGTCCATTCACAGCGCAAACAAAAAATTTGTCGTCATCTGTTCTTTATCATACTGACCGAACCTTTATCACTCTTCTCGCCACTTCTCCGTTTGCATCATCCAAATAATCATCGTTTAAAACGGATGTCAGGGTCTTTTCCGCATTGTATCCTACTCAGGCTGCCTTTCCCTCATTATTTAGCATATGATTATAAATTCAACACGTTTGCCAATGTTAGAAAAATACAACAATAGCAACAACAACAGCGACAAATTACGCGAACATGATCTTCAGACAAATTACGCATTGTTGGTCCTCTCGACGTCCAACCGATTTATGATTCTCCTGGGTAAAATCTTTCATACTATTCGCCCGGGCCTACACACTGCAGTCAAAGCGTCAGTAAGAAAGGAAATGCCTGTCAGCCTACCCCAACCGACTAAATGACGGCTGGGACGAACATGCTAAATTATTGTTTAGTAGAGAACAAATACCGGTAAATGGCTGTGATGAAATGTCCCTAATTAGTATTCAGGCTCCAGTTAGATTGAGCTTCTGCTGCCACGTTACTGACATTTGGGGACAATGACCAAAGTTTGACAACTTTATTAGATTTTTATGTTTACTGTATATGGATAGGGATGAATGACAATGACAATGGGGCTTTAAATAAAATGCAAAATGTACTAAATTTTCATAGGAGCTTATGTCTTTCCTTCAAGACTACACACTTTCCTACAATACCTCAGGACAATAGAAAAAAACTCTGAAGTCCACAGTATTGTGTTTTTCGATAGAAAAAAAATTACAGTCTGTTTTTATAGAAAAAATTCTACCATCTATGTACATGACTTTGTTTCTTCTAAAAACGTATACAGTCCCTAGGACTATGTTTTTTCTATAGAAAAATTTTACAGGCCCGTATGACTGTGTTTTTTCCTATAGATAAAAATGTGCAGACAAGAGGACATTTTCTGCAGAAAAAAATTTACAGGTCATCAGAAATTTGTTTTTTTCCAAATTGGAAAAATTATACAGTCCTCCCAGAGCTATGTTTTTAATAGAAAAAATTTACAGGCCCTCTGGACTGTGTTTTTATGTAGAGAAAATGTAAAAAATAGAAAAAATCTATAGTCTATCCACTGTTACCCAAGTCCGTGCCCTTTCCTATAAAAATTCTATAGTCCAAAAGGACTGTGTAAAGAATTCTACTGTGACCAATGTTTTTCTACGGAAAACATTCCACTGGCCATTAGGACTATGTTATTTTTATAGAGAAAAAATTTACAGCCAGGACTTCAGGACTTTCTATAGAAAAAAGTCCTCACACTGACATATTTTCCGAATATTACGAGTATTCAGTACATCTATTGTCCAGATTCCCTTCGCCGTGGGTTGTGTTGTCATGTTCGGCTTTCATTTGTGGTCTATAGATCGACTCGAAAATAACACAAAAAAATTAAGTTTTCGGCCCACTTCATTCCAAAATTATTATCTGATCATCACCGAAAATTATTTGCGTTGTCCTCGACCATAACTGAAATCTCATGGAACATTTCAAAGCGATCTGCGCTATAGTTCCGCTCTCTAAAGTGATAATGGGTTACTAAATAATATACAAATACGGAGATACCTGTAAATATTTAGGTGTAACTCCCTCATCCAAGTACATACAACAATATAACTGGTATTAATTTAAAGGTCAACCACTCCTCTTGGATATAATATCAACTTCCCTGATCTATGTCCTTCAGGGGTAAATATATACGCTATAGAATACAAATTTTGTCTTTTTTCACAAAAAAGTCAGGGTCCATTTGACCCTCTAAATATTGACCGATCTTTATCAAAACCGGCATGCTTATTCTTTGGCCCGATCCCCTTCTCCATGCAGAATTTCACGATGTTCGGGCCATTATTGCGGCCTCTGCAGCGACCAGAAAAACCGACAAAAATTTAGTATTAACTGATCTTTCCCAAAACAATAGGGGTCTTCATTGGCCAGAACCCATCCTACATGCAAAATTTCGTGAAGACTGGTCCATAACTGTGGCCTGTATCGTGTTTACAAATTATAATTGACAGACGGGCGGACGGACACACATGTCTAGATCGACTCAGCTAGTCGAGATATGACAATCGGTCTACTAAAAGGTGTATCCAGGACCAATATTTCGAGACGTTACAAACTTTTGGGGCTGCACAAAGCTATAATACCCTGACAACATAGTTGTGTAGGGTATAATTACAGACCCGCAGGACAATTTTTCTTCCTTATAAAAATTTCTATACACGCTTTGTTTTTCCCATAGATAAAAATTTACAGGCCTAATGGCCCTCAGGACTTTTTTCTTCTACAGAAAAATGTCCACAGTACCAAAGGACTATTTTATTTCTGCTGTCACCCAGGACCTAGGAATGACCGATTTGGCCACATATGCACCATTTTGTTGTATGATTTGTTGCCATTTTAAAGGTAACTTCATAATGCCTCTCTCATAGAAGTCCTGCTCTCTATTTGCAAAAAACTCAAGTAGTTAATTTTCACAATCCTACCTAGATACCAATTTTTTATCATTAAAGAAATTTTGCAACGCAAGAAACATATAATAATCGCTTGGTGTCAAGTCCGGACTGTATGGCGTATACATTAAAACTTCACAACCAAACTTCCGAAGTTTCTGACGAGTCACTGTAGATGTGTGTGGCCTATCGTTGGTGGAACACGACACCTCTCCTCTTGACTAATTCTGGCCGTTTTTGGTCAATTGTAAATGGTTTAAAACAGTTTTATGTTCGGTTTTTAGCTCCTAGGCGATGTTACGACTGCTTACATTTCTCCGATTTTATCGACCTTTTCGACGACCGGCCTACCTGCGCGAGGTTCATCTCTAACATCAAAAATTCCTGAACGGAATCTACGAAACCAAAATTGCACATAATTGGCTGTTACAGTATCGGAACTATAGACACCATTCACAATTTTAGCCGCTTGTCTTGCCTTTTCGCCTTTGTCAAAGAAAAACTATAAAATGTACCGAATTTTCTCTTTGTTCACTTCCATTTCTAAAATAATTTTTTACTGCGAAATGTCACCTCTTCCAACAAGCATAAATCTAAAATAATTTGATCGATACTTTACGAGAAATCTATCAATACAGCCATCTACCGAAAAATAATGGATTTATTTTTCCCCAACCTAATATGTGTCCACATTATAACAGTTGAACAAATTCTACAGTCTTGAATTGTTCCACGAAAAAAATGAACAGCCTTTAGGACTGTATTTTAGTCCTCTGTAAGCTATTTGCCAAACATTTATTTATTATTTTCATCAATTTATTCATGGTCTCTTTGGTAGATGGCTGTTGTCGCCAGCCGCCAATTGCCAACTAAACAACAATAATAAATTCAAAACGAGACAAATTGAAATTTAATTGATTTAGAAATGATGTACACTTGAAAATCGGCAGCCATAAATGTACAGACACATCATCGCCATTATCGGAACATTGATACTGGCATCTAGACAACAATTCTACAGCCAGCCACTCAGCCAGCAATTGGCATTATGTTTACCAAAAATTGTTATTACCATTACCCCTCACCACCACCACCACCACCAAAATCAGCCATCATTCATTTATTCATTCGTTTCATGTTATGTTGTGTTGTTTGCACAAAAAGGACAACGTTAAATGGAAGAAGGACTTTGTGGTCGAGACATTCTCATTGGCTCCATTACCAATGGCCATGGCCATGAAGTGCTGTTGTGACTTGGGCATGGACTGACACTGGGGTATAATGCCAAAATAACAAATCATACAACTGTCAATAGATATGTATTGTCCGAAAACAATTTCCCACAAAGTGTCATGCTAATGGAAAAACAAAATTGAAAACAGAACATTTTAAAATCAATACACCAAAGTGTTTGGGAAAGGAATGAAACGACGAATTCAAAACTATTGTTGTTTTGTCGTCTGTCCTCCTGGACAATTGTTGTTCAATGACAAATGATTTTCCTCTCTCCAAAGAGTGTTTTTAATTTTATTTTTTTTACAATGAGCAGTCAAGGCATTGTCTTTGTCTTTGGTGTTGATTTGTAATGTTACTCCGGAAAGTAATGTGTTTTTCTCAACAAATCATCAGGCAAAACTTTTTACAACCATCGCCACCACCCCTTAACCCCTATTCCGACTTACTTTGACACTTTGTTTGAAGACGGTCATGACCATTTTTAATGTTTTGTTCTACGTTCGCCATTCGACGAGAAGTGATGAAAAGTGTCGAAAAACTTCTATTTGATTTATGTTTTAAAGTGTTTTAAATAAGTTCTATTTTGGACATTAAGTCGAAATTTTAGGTTGGGGTGAAAGTGAAGTCTGCTGCAATATTTCTCAAGAGTTGCGAATCTTCGTTGAAAGTGAGTGGACAAAATTTTCGAGACATAAAAGTATTTTAAACCCTGAAAAAAAACTTTGATGGACCGCCGTCTAAGCACTTATACTCTTTTAATGGATGATGCAAATTAATTCGTTTAAACTTTAAGGTGTTCGCCCAAACAGTTGCTGGGACTTTAGAAACACATGTCAGCTGGTATCATTGAACAAGTTACCATAAAAAATACCTGACATCGCCAGAAATGAACGGGAAAACATGAACCAAACACGTTATTTTTAATCGGTCAAAACGCGTAGAGTCGTCATGGAATAAAATACATGCTCATCGTTCCCAAAAGGCGCTATTGAATCGTTCGAAAACCACATCGCTCATTTGCTGCAAACCGGCGTAAATCAAAAATCGTGATTTTTGAGTTAATGATGCAGAATTGTCCTCTATATCAGACTTCATGTTATGTAAAAATTCAGATAAATATCTGGTACACACTCGGATTGAGAAGCTGTAAAAGTTCCTATGTTCCTTATAAAGTGAAATTCAATTGAAAACTGAAAATGAATTATCTTCACAACCAATTTTTACTTATACCAGTCTTGCAGGAAATAAACGATATGACATGACACTGACATTTATAGGAGATTGTGGCTTACCCATCCATCCTGACAACGGGAAGTGACCGTACAAATCGACGACTTCTTTTCGATACCCTACACCTTAGGAATGAATATATATTATAAGTTTTTGTGGCCCACAAACGCCTAAAAATATTAGAGCTAGACCCTTCTTTTAGCATTCCGATTGTCATATGTACATCGGTTGATTGGTTTTTTTATTTTAAACTTTGCAGTTCCTAAGCCTCTACAAAGCCACTTGGCGCAGAGGCACATTGTTTTTTGTAAATAATTATCATAAGAAAATAAAATAATAATTAAAAAAAACAAAAAAAAAATATACTTAACCAGTGAGCGGAGCAGTATAGTCGGACGTTTCCAAAAACAATAGGGGTCTTCATTGGCCACCACCCATTCTACATGCAAAATTTCGTGAAGATTGGTCCATAACTGTGGCCTGTATCGTGTTTACAAATTATAATGGACAGACGGACGGACACACATGTTTAGATTGACACAGCTAGTCGAGATATGACGATCGGTATACTTAAAGGTGGGTCTAGGACCAATATTTCGCGGCGTTACAAACTTTTGGGGCTGCACAAAGCTATAATACCTTACAAAATAGTTGTGTAGGGTATAAAAATCCAACTTTACTTTTGATTGTGTTGATAAACCTTAAGCGGTGTACACACTATCTGTTTTGACTGTCAACTTTTTATCGATTACTGACTGTCCAACAACCAAAAATATTTTTGTGGTTGCCTGATGAATGACAAACATGTGAGGCCACACTATCAAACAAGCAAAATTTGGGCAAGAGTGCCATTCAAAAATGCTAGTGTGTACACCGCATTAGACAAATGCCGTATTACCTGGAACAGTCAATAACTCGAAATAATGACGTTGATTATAAAGGAAATACTCGCCGATGGCTGACTACCTTTTGATAGCCGTAATACGTCAACCAAATGGAACGAATCAAAATAGAAGAGGCAGGGAGCATACAAACAAAACCGAACAGAACTTCACATTTTTGTGGTTCTTTATTAGGGACGACAGACAACATAATGGGTCTTTGTTTAACAAGAATTAAAGCACACAACGGACACATGTGTAAGCATGACTGTGAGTGGTCAGTGGGTGAGAGTGTGTGGGTTTTGGGAAAAAGTCGTAAATTATTTATCTCGGCATTTCAGAGATCAACAAAATACTACATCAACAACAACGACATGAGGTACAAAGTTGGCATAAAATTCATTTGTAGCTAAGATACCAACACAAACACGCTCACACACACTTTCATACAAAAGGCCAACATAATTTGCTGTCATCATTATCTGTCTTAACAAAGGACAAAGGAGAGAAACAACATCAGCAGTAGCAAGAAAATGTTTTGTGGTAGGGTCATAATAACATCCATCCGTTTAATGATGCCGCCGGTAATGATGAGGCAAGATTGGGAACATCGAACAGGAACTCCATTTGAGGATGTCGGTAGATAGAGGAAGAGATAAATACATGGACGTACCAAAGACAACTGATGTATTGTTCATAGGTTGTCATCTTTATAAAGGGAACACAGATTTGCAAAACCGATTATATTGGAGAGTTTCCAACCACGTTTAAAGTACACTTGATCGAATTATGATAAAAATTCAGGTTTTCCCATCATAAAGAATTGAAGTTTTTGAATGAATGTTCTTCATGAGTTCGACAATACATCCTCTCTACCATCATTAATGAGTTGAATCTTGTGGCTGTCATGTTGTCTTAATTGGAAAACTAAAACTTTCTTTTATTTATCGAACTAATGAGGTAAATAAAGTTAGCAGAAAAAACAACTCAAATAAGCTTCAGTAAACAACATTCAGTTTTTTCTTTTATTATTAAGAGATAATGGTAGGGGTCCGGGCACATGTGCAAATATATATCAATAAAATCTTATATATAAAATATTTGCTTGAAATCTTTCAAGAACTAGCACACCAATAGTACTAGACCAAAGGACTTCAATGGGCGAGAATTTTTTTTAATGTTTTCCGTACTTTCAATTGGATTTTCTAACAAATAATTTTTAAATAATATTTTCCACAGGCCTGAATAGTCCTGGATATTAAACGAAGATTTTCCCAAAAAACTTCAATAGTCCTGGGTTATTTCACCGATTTAAACGAATATTTTCCTAAGACCTTAATTGAAGTGGTGTTTTTAATGAATGTTTTCGTGGACCACAATAAGCGTAGATTTTAATTAATATTTTGTCAAGGACCCTTATGCATGGAGTTTTTTAAACAATGTTTTCCGAAGACGTCATAGACGTGAATTTTTCAACAATATTTTTCCAAAGAACTCAATAAGAATTTGTAGATAAAATTTTTCAAGGACCTCAATAAGCTTGAATTTCTTAAATACAATTTTCAAGAAGCTCAATAAGTGTGGATTTTTTGAAGGATATTTTTTAAAGGAGCAACGTTGGCGTGAATTTTTCAAATAATGTTTTTCCAAAAACCGACATGAGCGTGGATTTTTCACGATTATTTTTTCAACATTTTTTTGCAATAAACGTGAAATTTGTTGTTTAAATTTTTTCCAAGGACCTCATTAATCGTGACTTTATTAATATATACCCCCAAGGATCTTAATATACGTGAATTCATTAATAAATATTTTCGAAGTACTCAATAGGCGTGGAATTATTTATTATTGATAAATAATAAAGTCAATAGGCGTGGATTTATTCACACGTTGACGGACAGTAGAAACAAGTGAAATTCGAAAACATGACACTAGGTTTCTACTTGTATGCTGGTAAATGCACATTTGTGCTGCTACAGCCGTCATGTCACATAGTGAACTTGAACTTGACGGCTATAGACGCAACTGTCCGTTAACGTGTTAATCAATATTTTTCCAGGACGTCATAGAGCTTGGATTTATTATTATTTTGCAAAGACCTCAATTGGTATGGATTTTTATAGAATTATTTTCCAAGGACCTCGATAAGCGTGGATATTTTTATCAATATTTTGCAAAGACCTCGATAGGCGCGGATTTATTAATCAAAATTTTGCAAGCGCCTCGGTAGACGCGTATTTATTAATCAATGTTTGCAAAGACATCGATAGGCGCGGATTTATTAATCAATATGTTGCAAGGACCTAAAAGGCGTGCATCTATAAATCAATATTTTCCAAGGACCTAAACGGCGTGATTTTTTTAAAAGGACATCAATTAGTGTGATTTATTTTACAAAAACGTTTCCAAGAACATCCAAAAAGCATGCATTTTTTAAAAGAGCTGCAGTTATCTTGCTTCCTTTTAAATATCAGGAGGTATTCTTCTTTCTATAGGAGAGCTGGAGGTAGTCGTCCTCCTATAGAAGAGCTAAATGTATTCTTCTTTCTGCGAAAGAGCGCCAGCTATTCTTCTTCCTATGGAAGAGCTGATATAGAGGTCTTCTTCTTCATATAGGAGAACTGAAGGTAATCTAATTCCTGTGGAAGAGCTGCAGGTAATCTTCTTCCCGTGGAAGAGCTGCAGGTATTCTTCTTCGCATAAAAGAGCTGCTGGTATTCATCTTCCTATGAAAGAGTCACATATATTCCGCTTCCTTTGAAAGAGCTGAAATTATTCTTCTTCCTGTCAAAGTGCTGCAAGGTCCTCCATAAGCGTGGGTTTTATAATGACAACTTTTGTAGGGACATTAATAAGAATGTATTTTTAAGAATATTTGTAAGCACCTTAATAGGCGTCAAATTTTTAAAGATTTTAAGAGCAATAAAGACTAGCTGACCAATAAGAGTATACTTTTACCTTCAAGCAGCACCGTTGATTTTGTATTAGTATTTTTTCAAAAACTAACTGACCAATACATTTGTATTTTAAATACTATTTTGGAAGCGCCAGACGATAACTGAGATTTTTGCTTACAAATAATATTTTTGTTGCACATTTTAAATTTCAAATATTAAATTTTACAAAATTTGGTTTCCCTTCCAAAAAAAATTCTTTTCCTTTCTGAAAACAATATCCAACGTCAGATTGAAAAAAACATATTTGCTTTTCTTTTCCTTGACATTTATTTGCGGTTTCTGGGATTCATTGTTTTGCTAGACAAGGCAGTGAAAAAATATACGTTTGATATTTAAGAAGATTTTTTTTGGGTGCAGATTCGCCCATTGCTTTGCCATACACGCATATGTGGTTTGTGCCAGACAAACACTAAGCAAATATGACAGTCAACGGACAGATCACAACCAGAGAGCTATGGGATTTTGTATTTCTTATGTAACAAATAAACGGCTAAAATAAACAATAAAGGAAACGTAGTAACAACAAACAATAACAAATCCAACAGCAATAGAAGCAGCCGACATAAAGCAACACTAAGTACAGAGGCGAACAATCGCAATGGGCAAAAACGAAAATAAAGAAATAAAATGAAATAAAAACTACAAAATAAGAAATCCTGACTGAAGGGGAAATTTGGTGGTGGAGATGGAGGAGTGAAAGGCGAAAACCTCATTTTCACATTAATAAAGATATTTTCATTGTCGTCCGGTCGGTGGAACAACAACACAGAAACACTGGTGACCATGAAAACCCTTTCTTACATTTCCGGTTTCCTATTTCAATTTTGTATTTCCCATTTTTTCTGCTCACTCCTTTTGTTTTTTCCCTCTCTTAATATTTTGCTGGTCTTTATTGTTTTCAACATTGCCTTTGATGATGGCCAAATGATTATGGCGTAAAAACGTGTAAAATCTGCCAACAAGTAAGCCAGCCAGGCAGCTAGCCAGACATTCCAATATAAATCCAACTAGCTACGGAAGTAGTTGTTGTTGTCATATTGTAGTATTTTTTTAAAATTCTTTTCTCCCATTGCATTCGGATTTATCTATAATTTTTCACTTTGGCCTTTGAATCTGTGTCTGGTTATGATCTTGGCTGGGATGGGTTATTGGTGGTCTTGATGTCCCTACTGGTTTCTGTTACATTGTGAATTGAAAACGTGACTTATTTATTAAGAAGATTTTCAGACTCCTTTTTGAAGTCGGACTGCTAGGTATAATGACTTTATGGCAAATGGAGAAAAGAAAAAAAATATTTCGAAATCAATAATTTTCAAGTGAATAGTAAATCAACATAAAATCAAAGACCTTAGAAAAAATGTAAGCCTATTGGGATCCTTGAAAAGCCGAAAATATTCTGTTTGCCCTAGTTGTCCTTGAAACCCATTTCTTTTATAAATCCTCGCATAGTGGGGTCATTGGAAAACTATTCTTTGAAAGATCCAAGCATATTAATGTCCTTGAAAATACCCTTCTTTTATATATCCAAACTTGTTTGGTCCTTGAAAATCCCTTCTTTTATGAGGTCCTTGAAAATCCCTTCAATCCATTCCAATTGAGGTCCTAGGATATCCCTTCTTTTATAAATATACGTGAATTGCGGTCCTCGGTTATCCCTTCTTTTATAAATATACGCGATATCCCTCGGATATCCCTTCTTTTATAAATATACGCGAATTGAGGTCCTCGAAAATCTCTTTTTTTATAAATCCACGCCTATTGAGGTCTATGCAAAAAATCTACGCCTATGAAAACAATTGTTTAATAAATCCACGCCTATTGAGGTCTATGAAAAAATCTACGCCTATGAAAACAATTGTTTAATAAATCCACGCCTATTGAGGTCCTTGGAAAAATATTGTTAAATAAATCCACGCCTATTGAGGTCCTTGGAAAAATATTGTTTAATAAATCCACGCCTATTGAGGTCCTTGGAAAAATATTGTTTAATAAATCCACGCCTATTGAGGTCCTTGGAAAAATATTGTTTAATAAATCCACGCCTATTGAGGTCCTTGGAAAAATATTGTTAAATAAATCCACGCCTATTGAGGTCCTTGGAAAAATATTGTTAAATAAAT
>NW_026873624.1:0-14941 GCF_032173495.1 Musca vetustissima | reverse complement strand
TTGGAACAGTATTCGCATCCGCATATACTGTTCCCCAAGGAATTGATATCATCGTTTATTGAACAATTTCAAACATTTATTGAAACGTGTCGTCATAAATTGTCAACGCCTTTAAGGCAATTCATTACAGCCAGAGATTTTGAATCTCACATTGTGGCCAATCTATCGCAACAGGATTTGGCAAAATTGGTATCAGTTGTCATCTACTATCAACTGACACCAAATCTATTAAATAGTCTAGTACAAAGACCCTCAAATTATGTTGGTTATATCAAGGAATTGAGAAAACTTAATTTAGAAGGCAACACCATACAGTGTTTGTTGAAAATTTTACAAGCAACAAGTGCCTAAGGATTGAAGGCAAACATTGAAAATCTATAATTTAAGAAGAAAAAAATCACCACAAGAAATTCAATTAAAATATATTATTTATTCAAAAAAAAAAAAAAAAAACAAATACATGAATAACAAAATAAAGGTATGTATGAATTTAGATATACAATTTGGTATTTTTTTTTGTTTTTTTTTTGTTTTTGGTATTATATAAAAAAAATTGTTTTTGGAAAACCTAATGGAACACTCAAATACTTAACAAGATTCTAAACATTTAAGAAAACAAATCGCAAATTAAATTTCATTAAAAACAGAAACCTAATAAAGGTGTGATGTATGAATTTAAATATAATTTTTTTGGTATTATATACAATTTTTTTGACATTTTTGACAAGCCAATGAAGGATTTTTTACCACACATTTTTAGCTAATACTATCATTGTTGATGCGGTTGTTCCTGCTGTTGTTGATGCCTATATTCTGAAATGTTCTCCGATGTTAAATAGCTACCATCCTTGATATTGTGTCCGGTACATTTGTTATACAAATATAATGCCATCAATGGAAATGGCGTCATTATTGCCACTGCCACGGGTATAACTGTTGTTAGATCGGCTTGAGGTTGTGGCAGACTTCGTAACAGAAATATAGCAATACCCGTATTTTGTATACCAGTTTCAATGGCAATGGTTAGACCATCAGCCGGATTTTGTCTCAATATCTTGGCCAAGATCCAGGCAAACATGTAACCCAACCAGGGCAATAATAAACCGGCTAAAATTATCTGTAAATAATAAAGTGAAATTATAGTCTTTTTTTATTTATGAACGTTGCACATCACTTCATTAATTTTGATAAAATCAATATTTTTGCGCGTTCTTGAAAGATTTATAAAAATGTGACTTTAAAACATTCTTCAAAAAACCTCGCCTTGAAAAAATATTTTTCAAAAATCCATAAAAAACCCAGTAAGGAATGTAGTTTAGTCGGATTGGGCCGACTATATGATACCCTTCACCACTTTGGGTATATTGTACATATGTATCCTTACAATTGTATGTCAATGTTCCCTCGTAGGAACATACTCAAGCCTTTCTGCAACCTATGATAAATTTAATTTCATTCGGCCAGATTTAGAGTTATCTGCGTACCATGGGACAAATTTATGGAAAACGATTTATAGCAAAATTGATACACGCTATTCGGTACGTCGCACTGTTAAACATTTAATATCAATTAGACACCCGTTCGAAATACATATGGAAGCTATGGCTGCACCATTTCTCTTAAATCGGACGAAAATATATATGGGAGCTATATTTAAATCTGAACCGATTTTCACGAAACTCAACACACATCATTCTACAGCTAATTCAGTAAGCTATGACAAATTTCTTGAAAATCGAAAGATATTTAGAGTCTTTGGTGCACCATTTACATTAAATCGGACTTAGCACACATCGTTCTAGGCTTAATTCAGTACGCTGTGCCAAATTTCGTCCAAATTAAAAGATATATAGGGTCTTTGGTGCACCATTTACCTCAAATCGGACGAAAATATATATGGGAGCTATATCTAAATCTGAACCGATTATCACGAAACTTAGCACACATCATTCTACAGTTAATTCAGAACGCTATGACAAATTTCGTGCAAATGGACAGATATATAGGGTCTTTGGTGCACAATTTACATTAAATCGGAGGAAAATATATATGTGAGCTATATCTAAATCTGAACCGATTTTTATGAAACTTAGCACACATCATTCTAGACTCAATTCAGTATGCTGTGCCAAATTTCGTGCAAATCGAGAGATATTTAGGGACTTTGGTGCACCATTTACATTAAATCGGACGAAAATATATACGGGAGCTATATCTAAATCTGAACCGATTTTCAGGAGACTTAACACACATCATTCTAGACCTAAATAATTATGCTGTGCCAAATTTCGTGCAAATCGAATGATATTTAGGGAGTTTGGTGTACCATTTACATTAAATCGGACGAAAATATATATGGGAGCTATATCTAAATCTGAACCGATTTTTCCCGATTTCAATAGGGTTCGTCCTTGGGCCAAATGAATGAGCTGTGCTAAATTTCATCCAATTCGAATAATAAATGCGACCTGTAGTTTGTTTACAATTTAACATGGTCAGACAGACGGACGGACATGCATAAATCGACTTAGAAAATGATTCTATGCATATTCTCAAGAGGAACCCGCAGCACTTTGGCTACTGACAAAGATAATTCTAAAAGACTTTGAAAACATTGTATGCAACACAAACTCACCTTCCATGAAAACAATTTAAACATATATAAATTCGTTACAATTGCAAATATGATTATGAACAATATCAGGCACGTTGATATCGGTTTAAGAAAGCGCACTAAAATCCGTGTCAAACGTTGTGAACATTTTTGAATGGCCAAACCAATGGCCAGTGGTACAATTAAGGCTATAGCAAATGTTGCTATATTTTTATATGGTATAGCCATATTGCCACGTTCAAATATCAAATGGCCCAGTGTAAAAATCCACAAAGGCATCATACCAAAGGCGGCAATATTACTAACGGTCGTCATTAGAACGGATAAATTAATATTGCCACCCAAGATGACAGACCAAATGTTCGAAGCACCACCACTGGGCGAAACACCGGTGAAGAATAGGCCCAGCTGCATTTCAACACTTTCCGAAAAAACGAAATAGCCAACAGCATAACTTATCAGCGGCATTAGCACAAACTGGGAGAAAAAACCAATTGAGGGACCCTGAAAATTGAGAAAAATAGTTAATATGCAAAATTAATAATGTCGATTTTTTTTACTTACCACAGGCTTTACAATTAATCCCTTTAAGACCGTCACATCCAGGGCAGCACCAAAATTAATATACAACAGTGATACCAACAAGGCAACCGATCCCGTAAATACGTGATCTATGATACGTTGTTTACGTATTATTATCAATGGAAATGATTCCTTACTAATTTCGGTAATATTCTCCCGTTCATTGATCATGTGTACATGTATTCGTGTAAATCCCAAAAATATAACCTGTATTGTTATATTTCCTTGCCATTTCTGGGTGATAGGATCAAATTGTGATCCCCGTACAATGTCATTAACTTGTGCCAAATCACTGTTTTCGCTGTGAAATCGAAACATAATGTCATTTAAATTTGCCGCATTTATATCTGAAAATAAAAAAATAATTTCAAGTAAAATTTCAATTTCAAAAAATAATAAAAATTAATAATAATACATCCACGTGGATTTTTTAAAGAATATTTTTTCAAGGGTCACTATAAGGCGTGGATTTTTTAAAGAATATTTTTTCAAGGGTCACTATAATGCGTGGATTTTTTAAAGAATATTTTTTCAAGGGTCACTATAAGGCGTGGATTTTTTAAAGAATATTTTTTCAAGGGTCACTATAAGGCATGGATTTTTTAAAGAATATTTTTTCAAGGGTCACTATAAGGCGTGGATTTTTTAAAGAATATTTTTTTCAAGGGTCACTATAAGGCGTGGATTTTTTAAAGAATATTTTTTTCAAGGGTCACTATAAGGCGTGGATTTTTTAAAGAATATTTTTTTCAAGGGTCACTATAAGGCATGGATTTTTTAAAGAATATTTTTTCAAGGGTCACTATAAGTCGTGGATTTTTTAAAGAATATTTTTTCAAGGGTCACTATCCGTAAATATATGTTTTTCTAAATTTTCGTCGTCAGTAAAAACCTCTCGTCGCTGATCATATGCGAAAGCCTCTTGAAACTTTGTTTGTTTACATTTATGAATTCATATCTGTATATAGCTCAAAATTTTATCTGTCAAATGTAATAAAATAATATGGTTTATATTATTTAAAATAGACATACTATTTATTTTTTAAAACTTCCTAAGTTCCGAGAGATAAATTTTTAATCATGCAACATCTAATTGTACTTGATTATATACCGAAGTGCGTACAAAATTGTGTATGTACATTTGTTTTTTTTTATTATTATTTTGCTTTACGCGATTATTGAATTCTAAGCTTACTTGTTATTTCAACCTGAATTTCAACATTGGTATCCATATGTGCCGTCATATTGCTTGGTTTGAAATGAACATGCCATTGTGGATCTGCAGCGGCGCTTTGCCAAGTTACTGCATTTAGATTCGTTTCGCCTACTTCTATGTCTCTCACTTTTCCCGTTGCCCCATTGACCGGCAAGTGGGCTATTAAGCTAACCAACAACACTATGTAAAATGCATCAGTGCGGCAGTGCATTGCGTTTAGTTTTTTAATTGATTTTTTTTTTGCTCTCAAAAAAAAATAGTTTTTCTTGGTGCATTCGCAATCAAATGGGGTTATGTACTTTTTGGAATCGTTATTTTTTATTTATTTGCGTGATAATTTCACAATTTTCATCATTTATTATCTACAGTTTTTTGTAAATTTACAGAATATTAAATGTGGATGTACAATTAAAAAAGAATAACTTTAATTAAATAAAATATATACAAAAACACAACCGAACATTTTTACAATCGAGATTAGACTGTCGTTAGTTGATTCCATTTGTTTTGGGGGAGCTGAGTAACGTGCGTTGATGCCAGCCAACGGAGAAAGTTAACAAAACACAACGAATTTGAGAAAATAAACTTATTACTCTTTACACTCACATTAGACTCTCGACAAGACATTCACAATTTTAAGAATTCAAATGGTTGACTGACAAAATAGCTTAACTGCAAAACATACAAGACATTTTTGCAATGCTTTAAAAAAAAACAATTCTTTTTAAGAATTTTTATAAAACAAAATAAAGCCAAAACATCGGCGCCAATCATGGATCGAGCTGACCCCGATGGAATTATCGCTGACGATAAATTGTTGCTTGTCGTCAGTTATCTGAAAGACCTCTTTCTAAGACGGACGAAGTTGATCGACGGAACCTACGGTTTGGCCAGATCACCTTGTACAAAGGGGTCAAGGTTGTAAATTTGTAAGAAGACAACATCTACGACCCTTTTTGGGAAGATAGTAAACTGGCAGCGGTCCATGAAATACCGAGCGGGATTGTTACCTCAGTGTGGATCCCACCATTATTTAGGTGACTGGAGAATACACGGCGGTTAGTGGAAAAGCACAACGACGGACTTCAGATGAGGAAGTGGATAATCCTCACTTCATTTGAAAGAAACTGCGGTTTTGTGGCAAAGTTCGCTACCGATTCTGCTGGAGAACAGTACTTAAGGAGGAACAAGGGTGAATTGCTTTATGGGATGGGGAAACTTCAATTCCGTCTCCCGCCAATAAAACATGAAACAGATAGCAGCAAGCGCTAAAAGCGCCTAATTTAATGCTTCTGTTAAATTTCAGCAATGGTGTTGTGACGACATTAGGACTAGATAGGGGTAACTCGAAACCCATATAGTCTCTGCGTCTATCTCCCCTATGATGCTCCTGCCCCAACCGGATCTGATGTACGCTATCTACTGGAGGCAGTGGCAGCACTGGTGACATAATCATTGGATGTGATGCCAATGCACACCACTTCCACTGGGGAAGCAGTGACACCTATAAGGCTTCCTATCCATTAGCATACCCTGTGAAGAGATATCAGCCGGTGTAGTGATCACAAAACCTGGCATCCTAGTTCTGGTACATCTACAACAATATCGTTTTTGCTAAAGAAAATTGCTGAAAATTAAGAATAAGAAGAATTTGAAAAATTAAATTTGGTTGAATAATATTTCCAACCCCCCAAAATATGTATCGAATAATAGAAGTAATCATTATATGGGGGCTACCCCGGCCAATAGTAATAATTTTTATTAGAGAGATTTTATACTCAATAAGAATCCTATTGAAAGAAATTTTGATAGTTAGCAGCATAGATATTTCTCCTGATCAAGCAACGAGAAATCAAATTGACCATATTGTTATAGACGGACGGCATTCGTCCAGTGTTTTAGACGTTCGATCGATACGAGGAGCGAATATTGATTCGGACCATTACCTGGTGGTATCCAAGGTTCGCACCCGTCTTAATGTAGCAGCAAAGGTGCGGTTTAATGTAACACGGAAACTCGAAGTCGAAAAGCTGCAAACACAACAGATAGCAGAAGCATACTCCGCTCATCTTACCCACCTGCTTGACGAAAGGACTTCTTGTCCCGATAATAGTATAGTAGCACAATGGCAAAGAATTGCCCACTCCCTACAAACTGCAGCAAAAGCAACATGGTACGATCTGATGTGAAAAACGCAGCGTATAGGGCAACCCTACAGGCAGTAGCAAAAATTAATGCGTGGGAGAATTATTGTGGGAGAAAGGAGATAGGATGATCAGTACAATTTGGCTACAGGAATGCATGCCCAATGATTGGAACCTCAGCATCCTGCGTCCCAAGTCTCCTTTCCATCACATATAAAGTACTATCCAGCGTGCAGTGTAAACGGCTGAAGACCTGGTAAATCCACCATTGACCAGATTTTCACTCTGCCGCATTCGACAGCCCTTACTCGTTGAGAAGTGATGAAAGCTATGTCTGCGTTCGGCATTCCTGCAAAACTAATACGACTTTAACTGGCACAAGGTCAGCAGTTAATGTCGGAAAGGGCCTATTGGAGCCCTTCAATACCGAAGGAGGATTCAGATAAGGGTGATCTTTTTAACATCCTACTGGAAAAGGTCATATGAGACGCAAAGGTGAACAGAAATGGCACTCTGTACACCAATCAACACATTTTACTCGCCTTCGCGGATGACATCGATCATTGCGAGCGGTAACAGTCACTTTTAAGCAAATTGAGAAGGAGTCAGCTAAAGTGGGTCTGGCAGTAAATGGCGAGAAAACCAAGCTGATGTTATCAACGCGCAAGACGTGCATAGACTCGGACCAACAGTGAAACTTGAGAACTACAGCTTCGAGGTAGTTAAATATTGTATATACCTTGGTACCGCCATAAATAAAACTAATCGCATAGGTTTTGAAATTCGGAGAAGGATAGTGTTGGCCAACAGATGCTACTATGGTCTAAGTAAGCAGTTTAGAAAAGCATGGGTACTTGCGCAAGCAGACGAAGTGTTTGAGAGAATAATTCTCCGAAAGATCTATGGATCGATCTACGTCGACGGTGAATATCGCCGTCGAATGAACCATGAGTTGTACCAGCTATTCTCGGGCATCAGCATTGTAAGACGTATCGAGCGACTGGCTAGGTCATGTTATGAGAATGGATAAGGATGCCCCACCACAAAAGGCATATAAAGGCGAACCTACTGATGTCCACGCAGAAGGGGAAGCCACGAATTTGATGGAAAGATTAAGAGAAAGGGAACATTTCGAAACATGGTCTTTCAAATTAGTTGTGCGCAAGACCGACGTGCCTGGAAATCTATTTTTAGCTCCGCTTATGAAACAAGTGTTCTGTCACAAGACAGCTAAGTAAAGTAAGTTAAATTTTAATACCCAATGAGAACCAAACAGAGCAAATTACAACCAATTCGTTTGAAAACGTGTCAAAAACGTGGGGGCTATACCAAAACGTGGAGCGATATACCCTATTTTATATAACCCACGAAATAGATAAGTTAGTGAATTACATTCCTTTTTTCTCCTAAAAATATACCAAAAATTTGTTAAATAAAACTCGTTATTCTTTTCCTCATTTATTTATAAACTTCGTATATGTCGCTCATCATCATTTTCATTCAAACTACAATATTTGATATCGTTTTTTTGACCCCAGTATTTCCTATAAAGATATATACCCAATAATGGGAATGGTGTCATTATGGCCACAGAAACTGGTATAACTGTTGTCAAATCGGCCTGAGGTTGGGGTAGACTACGAAGAAGAAATATTGCAATGCCAGTATTTTGTATACCCGTCTCAATGGCAATGGTAAGGGCATCAGCGGCACTTTGATTTAGATTACGAGCTAAATACCACGCCAAACCGTAACCCAGCCATGGAAGTAAGGAGCCAGCCAAAATGATCTAAAAATAAAATCAAATTATTTTTTTATTAAAATTTTTACAGGATTAGGATACTTACCCTCCATGAAAATAATTCAAATAAATATAGATTTGTCACTGTTGCGAATATAATGATGAATAGTATTAAACACTTTGAAATGGGTTCCAAAAAAAGCACCAATATTTTGCTATATTTAGGTGAATATTTTTGTATGGCAACACCAATGGCTAGGGGTATTACCAGGGCCACAGCAAATGTGGCAATTTTTGAGTATGGTATTATCATATTACCACGTCGAAATATTACTTGGCCCAATGTAAATATCCATAATGGTATCATACCAAATGCCGCCACATTGCTTAGACTTGTCATAAGCAGGGACAAATTCATATTTCCGCCCAAGATAACAGTCCACATATTGGATGCTCCACCACTGGGTGAAATTCCCGTAAAAAATAAACCCAATTGCATTTCTATGCTATGGGGAAATACAAAAACAGCAAGAACATAACTTAGCACAGGCATTAAGGCGAATTGGGTTATAAATCCAATTAGGGGACCCTGGAAAGAAACAAATTTTAAATAAATTATTTATAAATCGAATATTATTTTAGATGTTATACCCACCACAGGTTTTATAATTAATTTCCTAAGTACCTTCAAATCCATTGCAGCTCCAAAATTAATATAAAGTAATGAGACCAATAATGCCACCGATCCCGTAAAAATGTGATCAATCAATCTTGGTTTCCTTATGATTATCAATGGCAAAAATTCTTTGCTAATTTCTACATGATTATTTTTGTCATCTATCATTCGAACATAAATTTTTGTAAAACCTAATAATTTGACATCAACAGTAATGGAACCACTCCATTTACGAATTGTTTCATCAATTTGTGAGCCCACAACTTCCTTTTTGACCTTGGCCAAGTGTTCATTGTCCGCATAAAATTCAAATGTTATGTCATTTAAATTTTGAAAATCAACATCTACTGCA
This sequence comes from Musca vetustissima, assembly GCF_032173495.1. NCBI lineage: Eukaryota > Metazoa > Arthropoda > Insecta > Diptera > Muscidae > Musca > Musca vetustissima. Next base: position 5,616 of record NW_026873624.1, on the reverse strand, counting down.
ATAAAATAAGAAAGAACATTACATTTATTCATTTTTTTAAATTTCATATCCGAACATACCCCTCAGTTCCGCTTCAATGTTAATAGCACTATTCATGTGGGCTGTTATGTTAGCTGGCTTAAACACAACATGCCATTGTGGCAACGTCTCTCCTTTTTGAAGTTCTCTAAGTGTTCGATGTTTTCGTCTTGTTGTTGTTCTTTTTGTAGCTTCAATTGGACATGACCAAGAGATTAAACTTGTAAAGAGACACATAGCCACCATTATTTTGGGAAAGTAAAACATTGTCATTTTTGTTAGCAAACAATTATTTGGATTTAATTTTTTAAAATAAATTGTAAAACAATAAAATTCACTTGTTGAAAATAGTTGTAAATAAATATCCCATTTTTAGAAGTGTTTTCTGTAGCCGTACTTTCGCCAATCGCAGCTTATTTACATTGAAAACCAAAACAAACTAGATCGAAGTAAATTTCACTGAGCACGAAGAGAATGGTTGTTGCTTTTGAAATGAGAAATATTTAAACTTGGTTAGTAAAGTCGTAACGGATTTGATTCGTTGCCTAGCTCGGATGGGCATAGAAAATCCCATTCAATTAAAATGTACACTACACGATTTTTAAAGAATCCACCGTTATTTGTGCATACATATCATAGGTAATATTATTTAAACAAATTCTTGAATATCTCCCAAACAAATCCATGATTCAAAGTCGACCTGCTACTTCGTATGCGGAAGGGAATACAAAATAAATAATATTTTATATGGAAATTGTTGTATATTTGTTGTACTATAATTCCGGATTGGGTGGCGTAGGGGGTGATAGATACCAAGCAACGGCTCTTATTGGCTTTAACATGGCGAAGCCCAGGCTTATCTTGGTCCCTCTTTCATCTCAATTGTGGACACTGACCTTCCCGCGGTGTCACCTGTGGTAGCTATTTTCAACACCCGTTGATATAGTGAGCTGATATGGACCCATAACAACTATGCCCACACTCGACCCCCGCAAACGTATAAGGGACCACGATCTGCACTTGGAATGTGCGCACGTTGTACAGAAAAGGCGCAGTTTTCGCTTTGGCGGATGTACTCAAGAAGTGCAAAGCCGATATTATTGCCTTACAGGAAATGCGATGGAAAGGGACTGGCGTAAGTAAATCGGACGATTACACTCTGTATTATAGCTGTCATGAAACGAGACATGAATTTGGCTGAGGATTTATGGTTAACAGGAGAATAAAATACCTTGTCTCCAAATTTACTCCCATATATGAGATAATTGCTATAATCCGCATAAAAGCGAAGTTCTTCTGCATCAATCTCATTTGCGCCCATTCTCCGACCGAAGATAAAGATGAACAGACCAAAGACATATTTTACGAGCGCCTAGAAACAGCTTATGACCACTGCCTTGACATTAAAATTCTGCTGGGAGACTTTAATGCAAAAATCGGAAAGGAAAATATCTTTAGCCTACCGTCGGAAAATTCAGCCTCCATGAAGAAACATCAGACAACGGCATGAGGTTGGTTGACTTCACGGCTGCAAGAAACATGGTAGTTAGCAGCACCAGATTCAAGCATCTCGATATAGACAAGGCCACTTGGATTTCTCCAGATCAAACAACGAGAAATCAAATCGATCATGTTTTGACAGGCGGAAGGCATTCATCCAGTGTTTTAGACGTTGCATCGATACGAGGAGCGAATATCGATTCGGACATTATAGCAGTCAAGGTTCCAACCCGTCTTAATGTAGCAGCAAAGGTGCGATTAAATGTAACACGGAAATTCGATGTCGAAAAGCCGAACACACAACAGGTAGCTGAGGCCTATTCCGCTCTACTTACGCACCTGCTTGACGAAAGCACTTCTTGTCCTGATAGTAGCAAAGAATTGCCCACTCTGAAGAATTGCTGAAGAATAATAAAGCAGCAGGTGCCGATGGGTATAGAGGAATAAGTCTCCTTCCCATTACATATAAAGTGCTATCCAGCGCACTGTGTGAACGATTGAAGCCAATGGTCAATGACATTATTGGACCAATGCGTCTTCAAACTTGGCACACATATAATCAAGTTGTACCAAATAGTGTACCTTTTAGTAACTACTATACTTCCATATATCAATTCTACTCTTCAACAGCAACATTTATTCCAAATTTTAGGGTTCCAGACCTCTGCGATCACCTAACTTCAAATTGTACCAAATCTAGTGCCGTTTAGTACTTTTCGTGCACATAAATACTAATTTTAAAAGCTGTCATTATAGCTTAATCCTCAACAGTGATCTTAATTCCAAATGTCAGGTTTTCAGGTCTATCCGTTCGCCCAAAATTCAAATCGTACTAAATTTAGTACTTTTCACAACCATAAGTACGAATTTCATTTGTCATTTGAATTTCCAATTATAAGACGCCTGTTCACCTACATGTAACTAGTACGAAATTTAGTACTTTTTGTACGCATACGAACGATTTTTTAAAGCTATCGTAATCCTGTACTCTAATAGTAATCTTAATTCCTATTTTCAAGATTCCATATCTATATTCTCACCTAAATGCAAATAGTACCAAATTCAGTACCATTTAGTAATTTTTATACACATAAATACGAATTTGCAAAACCATTTGCATTCGTCAACACCACTTCCCAAACGTATATTCCATATACAATTTCAATATTCTAGCTATACATGTTCAATATATACACAATTAGAACCAAATTTAATAAAGGTTAGTAGGTTTCGTACACTTACAGGTCGAATTTCCAAAAATCCTTTTGTACATCTTTCGAACATTCCACCAGTGACCTACATTCCCAATTTCTGAGTTCTAGCTCTTCACGTTTTCTTAATACAATGGGTACCACATTTAGTACATTTCGTATCCTTCTAGTTCGAATTTCTAAAAACCCCAGCCTTATCACTCGCCAGTCAAGGTTCCAACCCGTCTTAATGTAGCAGCAAAGGTGCGATTTAATGTAACACGGAAATTCGATGTCGAAAAGCCGAACACACAACAGGTAGCTGAGGCCTATTCCGCTCAACTTACGCACCTGCTTGACGAAAGCACTTCTTGTCCTGATAGTAGCAAAGAATTGCCCACTCTGAATAATTGCTGAAGAATAATAAAGCAGCAGGTGCCGATGGGTTACAAGCCGAACTATTCAAGACTGGTGGTCAGATGCTGGTAAGGAGCATGCACCAGCTAATCAGTAGAATTTGGCTAGAGGAATGCATGCCCAATGATTGGAACCTCAGCATCCTGTGTCCCGTGCACAAAAAGGAGGCAAGACGATATGTGCCAACTATAGAGGAATAAGTCTCCTTCCCATTACATATAAAGTGCTATCCAGCGCACTGTGTGAACGATTGAAGCCAATGGTCAATGACATTATTGGACCAATGCGTCTTCAAACTTGGCACACATATAATCAAGTTGTACCAAATATTGTACCTTTTAGTAACTACTATACTTCCATATATCAATTCTACTCTTCAACAGCAACATTTATTCCAAATTTTAGGGTTCCAGATCTCTGCGATCACCTAACTTCAAATTGTACCAAATCTAGTGCCGTTTAGTACTTTTCGTACACATAAATACTAATTTTAAAAGCTGTCATTATAGCTTAATCCTCAACAGTGATCTTAATTCCAAATGTCAGGTTTTCAGGTCTATCCGTTCGCCCAAAATTCAAATCGTACTAAATTTAGTACTTTTCACAACCATAAGTACGAATTTCATTTGTCATTTGAATTTCCAATTATAAGACGCCTGTTCACCTACATGTAACTAGTACGAAATTTAGTACTTTTTGTACGCATACGAACGATTTTTTAAAGCTATCGCAATCCTGTACTCTAATAGTAATCTTAATTCCTATTTTCAAGATTCCATATCTATATTCTCACCTAAATGCAAATAGTACCAAATTCAGTACCATTTAGTAATTTTCATACACATAAGTACGAATTTCAAAACCATTTGCATTCGTCAACACCACTTCCCAAACGTATATTCCATATAAAATTTCAAGATTCTGGCTATACATGTTCAATATATACACAATTAGAACCAAATTTAATAAAGGTTAGTAGGTTTCGTACACTTACTGGTCGAATTTCCAAAAATCCTTTTGTACATCTTTCGAACATTCCACCAGTGACCTACATTCCCAATTTCTGAGTTCTAGCTCTTCACGTTTTCTTAATACAATGGGTACCACATTTAGTACATTTCGTATCCTTCTAGTTCGAATTTCTAAAAACCCCAGCCTTATCACTCGCCTACACAACAACAACAATCCACACTAAAAATACCACACAGAGGGGTCTACGATCCAAAACGACCCGAGTCTTACTCGGCCAACGTCTGTCACCTCAGCCCGTTGTGTAAAACCATTAGGGCTGCTACAAGAACAACAACAAAAAATTCCAAGCTTCTAGCTTCAGCCGTTTTGAATTTAGTTCTAAAATTTACTATTTGGCATCATATCTGACATTCCACATCATTGTTATTGAATTAATTTTGGCCCATTGTAAGGGAGGTACCAGAAGGGGTGGACCGTTATATCGATGAGGCACAGTGTCTATACCCTCATTAACCATAAGACTGAGGGCATATAAATTGCCTGAGAATCCTCAACAATTAAAGAGAGATCGTTACATCCGGAAAAAACAGTGTTTGGTCCAACGATTCGTTTTCAAAAAATGACGATGGAACCATTGGAAGTGTTTTGGGCATAATATAATCGATGTTCCTTGCTGCTATTGGAGAATATGTGCTTTCAACAAGACGAGCCATGTGCCACACACACATCGAGCCAAAATGGCTTTATTGCAAGAGACATTTGCTGGCCGTGTAGTTTCTCGTTATCGCGATATCAGGATCATACGATCCTCCTGGAAAAAATATTTCATCCACAGAAGGTCCAAAGCTTTCTTCTACTTAATATTTACTATATTATCTAAAAATTATTCTATCAATGACGATTTTTATTTGAACAAAAATGATAGCATTTATATATAAATGCATGCAGCTGTGCAAATAGACTTTTTAACCAAATTAGAACAAAAACAGATTGAAATATTCATTGAAAATATTTGTCGTGTGCATGCCAATTTCTATTTACACACAAGTTATGACAGAGTTAAAAATAAAAATAAAAAAAGCATCGTTGAAAAAATATTCTTCGAAAATCCACACCTTCTAATAGTCGTAAAAAAATAATCTGCGAAAATCCACGCCTTCTATAGTCGTTAAAAAATATTCTTCGAAAATCCACGCCTTCTGATAGTCGTTGGAAAAACATAACGTAATTCATCGGATTGAAAGGGGTTCATTTTCAAAATCAGAACTATTCTGATTTTTATACTGCATGAAATGTTCACACATGCCCATTTTCTATAGGGGCTTAATAAAAAAGACATTTCCATTATCATTAGTTTACAAATTCTTTGTCAACAGCATCATAATTTTATTTGTTTTATTACTTAAAATCGAATAGAAAAAGTGCGAAATATTTCATTTCAAAACATAATTTCTCTTTTTTGAAGAGGGAGGGAGAAGGAGAGACATTATATTTCAAATTATTGTAAAAATCATAACGT
>NW_026873623.1:0-15121 GCF_032173495.1 Musca vetustissima | reverse complement strand
AGAAAATCCGTCAGGCGAAGGTTTGTTTTTCGGAATATGGTGTGTATATTCTGACAGTACATTTTGAGACCTTTCAATTGATATGGGTCTCCATACTGCATCCATTTTAGTTTTTGCGCAATATGGCGTTTTCTACACAGAGTCCCCACTTTTTTCCACAACATGGCGTTTTCTACACAGACTCCCCATTGTCACTGGAAAATCGAGAAAATCCGTTTAGCAAAGTTTTTTCTTCGGTATAAGGTGTATATATTCTGAAAGTACGTTTCGAGACCTTTCAATTGATGTGGGTCTCCATACTGCGTCCATTTTAGTTTTTGCGCAATATGGCGTTTTCTACACAGAGTCCCCACTGTCACTGAGACTTGCAAGGAAAATCGAGAAAGTCCGTTAGGCGAAAGTTTGTTTTTCGGCATAGGGTGTATATATTCTGAAAGTACATTTTAGTTTTTGCGCAATATGGCGTTTTCTACCCAGAGTCCCCACTGTCACTGAGACTTGCAACCAAAATCGAGAAAATCCGTTAGGCGAAGGTTTGTTTTCCGGCATATGGTGTATATATTCTGAAAGTACATTTCGAGACCTTTCAATTGATGTGGGTATCAATACTGCATGCATTTTAGTTTTTGCGCAATATGGCGTTTTCTACACAGAGTCCCCACTGTCACTGAGACTTGCAAGGAAAATCGAGAAAATCCGTTGCAACCAAAATCGAGAAAATCCGTTAGGCGAAGGTTTGTTTTCCGGCATATGGTGTATATATTCTGAAAGTACATTTCGAGACCTTTCAATTGATGTGGGTATCAATACTGCATCCATTTTAGTTTTTGCGCAATATGGCGTTTTCTACACAGAGTCCCCACTGTCACTGAGACATGTTTTTCGGCATAGGGTGTATATATTCTGAAAGTCCCCACTTTTTTCCACAACATGGCGTTTTCTACACAGACTCCCCATTGTCACTGGAAAATCGAGAAAATCCGTTTAGCAAAGTTTTTTCTTCGGTATAAGGTGTATATATTCTGAAAGTACATTTCGAGACCTTTCAATTGATGTGGGTCTCCATACTGCATCCATTTTAGTTTTTGCGCAATATGGCGTTTTCTACCCAGAGTCCCCACTGTCACTGAGACTTGCAATGAAAATCGAGAAAATCCGTTAGGCGAAGGTTTGTTTTTCGGAATATGGTGTGTATATTCTGACAGTACATTTTGAGACCTTTCAATTGATGTGGGTCTCCATACTGCATCCATTTTAGTTTTTGCGCAATATGGCGTTTTCTACACAGAGTCCCCACTTTTTTCCACAACATGGCGTTTTCTACACAGACTCCCCATTGTCACTGGAAAATCGAGAAAATCCGTTTAGCAAAGTTTTTTCTTCGGTATAAGGTGTATATATTCTGAAAGTACGTTTCGAGACCTTTCAATTGATGTGGGTCTCCATACTGCATCCATTTTAGTTTTTGCGCAATATGGCGTTTTCTACCCAGAGTCCCCACTGTCACTGAGACTTGCAACCAAAATCGAGAAAATCCGTTAGGCGAAGGTTTGTTTTCCGGCATATGGTGTATATATTCTGAAAGTACATTTCGAGACCTTTCAATTGATGTGGGTATCAATACTGCATCCATTTTAGTTTTTGCGCAATATGGCGTTTTCTACACAGAGTCCCCACTGTCACTGAGACTTGCAACTGGAAAATCGAGAAAATCCGTTAGGCGAAAGTTTGTTTTTCGGCATAGGGTGTATATATTCTGAAAGTACATTTCGAGACCTTTCAATTGATGTGGGTATCAATACTGCATCCATTTTAGTTTTTGCGCAATATGGCGTTTTCTACACAGAGTCCCCACTTTTTTCACAACATGGCGTTTTCTACACAGACTCCCCATTGTCACTGGAAAATCGAGAAAATCCGTTTAGCAAAGTTTTTTTTCGGTATAAGGTGTATATATTCTGAAAGTACATTTCGAGACCTTTCAATTGATGTGGGTCTCCATACTGCATCCATTTTAGTTTTTGCGCAATATGGCGTTTTCTACCCAGAGTCCCCACTGTCACTGAGACTTGCAACCAAAATCGAGAAAATCCGTTAGGCGAAGGTTTGTTTTCCGGCATATGGTGTGTATATTCTGAAAGTACATTTCGAGACCTTTCAATTGATGTGGGTCTCCATACTGCATCCATTTTAGTTTTTGCGCTATATGGCGTTTTCTACACAGAATCGCCACTGTCACTGAGACTTGCAAGGAAAATCGAGAAAGTCCGTTAGGCGAAAGTTTGTTTTTCGGTATAAGGTGTATATATTCTGAAAGTACATCCCGAGACCTTTCAATTGATGTGGGTATCAATACTGCATCCATTTTAGTTTTTGCGCAATATGGCGTTTTCTACACAGAGTCCCCACTGTCACTGAGACTTGCAAGGAAAATCGAGAAAATCCGTTAGGCGAAAGTTTGTTTTTCGGCATAGGGTGTATATATTCTGAAAGTACCATAATTGATGTGGGTCTCCATACTGCATCCATTTTAGTTTTTGCGCAATATGGCGTTTTCTACACAGAGTCCCCACTTTTTTCCACAACATGGCGTTTTCTACACAGACTCCCCATTGTCACTGGAAAATCGAGAAAATCCGTTTAGCAAAGTTTTTTCTTCGGTATAAGGTGTGTATATTCTGAAAGTACATTTCGAGACCTTTCAATTGATGTGGGTCTCCATACTGCATCCATTTTAGTTTTTGCGCAATATGGCGTTTTCTACCCAGAGTCCCCACTGTCACTGAGACTTGCAACCAAAATCGAGAAAATCCGTTAGGCGAAGGTTTGTTTTCCGGCATATGGTGTGTATATTCTGAAAGTACATTTCGAGACCTTTCAATTGATGTGGGTCTCCATACTGCATCCATTTTAGTTTTTGCGCTATATGGCGTTTTCTACACAGAATCGCCACTGTCACTGAGACTTGCAAGGAAAATCGAGAAAGTCCCCACTTTTTTCCACAACATGGCGTTTTCTACACAGACTCCCCATTGTCACTGGAAAATCGAGAAAATCCGTTTAGAAAATCCGAAAGTACATTTCGAGACCTTTCAATTGATGTGGGTCTCCATACTGCATCCATTTTAGTTTTTGCGCAATATGGCGTTTTCTACCCAGAGTCCCCACTGTCACTGTTTTCCGGCATATGTTGTGTATATTCTGAAAGTACATTTCGAGACCTTTCAATTGATGTGGGTCTCCATACTGCATCCATTTTAGTTTTTGCGCAATATGGCGTTTTCTACACAGAGTCCCCACTGTCACTGAGACTTGCAACCAAAATCGAGAAAATCCGTTAGGCGAAGGTTTGTTTTTCGGCATAGTGTGTATATATTCTGAAAGTACATTTCGAGACCTTTCAATTGATGTGGGTCTCCATACTGCATCCATTTTAGTTTTTGCGCAATATGGCGTTTTCTACCCAGAGTCCCCACTGTCACTGAGACTTGCAACCAAAATCGAGAAAATCCGTTAGGCGAAGGTTTGTTTTACGGCATATGGTGTATATATTCTGAAAGTACGTTTTGAGACCTTTCAATTGATGTGGGTATCAATACTGCATCCATTTTAGTTTTTGCGCAATATGGCGTTTTCTACACAGAGTCCCCACTGTCACTGAGACTTGCAAGGAAAATCGAGAAAGTTCGTTAGGCGAAAGTTTGTTTTTCGGTATAAGGTGTATATATTCTGAATGTACATTCCGAGACCTTTCAATTGATGTGGGTATCAATACTGCATCCATTTTAGTTTTGCGCAATATGGCGTTTTCTACCCAGAGTCCCCACTGTCACTGAGACTTGCAACCAAAATCGAGAAAATCCGTTAGGCGAAGGTTTGTTTTCCGGCATATGGTGTGTATATTCTGAAAGTACATTTCGAGACCTTTCAATTGATGTGGGTATCAATACTGCATCCATTTTAGTTTTTGCGCAATATGGCGTTTTCTACACAGAGTCCCCACTGTCACTGAGACTTGCAAGGAAAATCGAGAAAATCCGTTAGGCGAAGTTTGTTTTTCGGCATAGGGTGTATATATTCTGAAAGTACATTTCGAGACCTTTCAATTGATGTGGGTCTCCATACTGCATCCATTTTAGTTTTTGCGCAATATGGCGTTTTCTACCAGAGTCCCCACTGTCACTGAGACTTGCAATGAAAATCGAGAAAATCCGTCAGGCGAAGGTTTGTTTTTCGGAATATGGTGTGTATATTCTGAAAGTACATTTCGAGACCTTTCAATTGATGTGGGTCTCCATACTGCATCCATTTTAGTTTTTGCGCAATATGGCGTTTTCTACCCGGAGTCCCCACTGTCACTGAGACTTGCAATGAAAATCGAGAAAATCCGTTAGGCGAAGGTTTGTTTTTCGGTATAAGGTGTATATATTCTGAAAGTACATTTCGAGACCTTTCAATTGATGTGGGTCTCCATACTGCATCCATTTTAGTTTTTGCGCAATATGGCGTTTTCTACACAGAGTCCCCACTGTCACTGAGACTTGCAAGGAAAATCGAGAAAATCCGTTAGGCGAAGGTTTGTTTTTCGGCATATGGTGTATATATTCTGAAAGTACATTTCGAGACCTTTCAATTGATGTGGGTATCAATACTGCATCCATTTTAGTTTTTGCGCAATATGGCGTTATCTACACAGAGTCCCCACTGTCACTGAGACTTGCAAGGAAAATCGAGAAAGTCCGTTAGGCAAAGTTTGTTTTTCGGCATATGGTGTATATATTCTGAAAGTACATTTCGAGACCTTTCAATTGATGTGGGTATCAATACTGCATCCATTTTAGTTTTTGCGCAATATGGCGTTTTCTACACAGAGTCCCCACTGTCACTGAGACTTGCAAGGAAAATCGAGAAAATCCGTTTAGCAAAGTTTTTTCTTCGGTATAAGGTGTGTATATTCTGAAAGTACATTTCGAGACCTTTCAATTGATGTGGGTATCAATACTGCATCCATTTTAGTTTTTGCGCAATATGGCGTTTTCTACCCAGAGTCCCCACTGTCACTGAGACTTGCAACCAAAATCGAGAAAATCCGTTAGGCGAAGGTTTGTTTTCGGCATATGGTGTGTATATTCTGAAAGTACATTTCGAGACCTTTCAATTGATGTGGGTCTCCATACTGCATCCATTTTAGTTTTTGCGCTATATGGCGTTTTCTACACAGAATCGCCACTGTCACTGAGACTTGCAAGGAAAATCGAGAAAATCCGTTAGGCGAAGGTTTGTTTTTCGGCATATGGTGTATATATTCTGAAAGTACATTTCGAGACCTTTCAATTGATGTGGGTATCAATACTGCATCCATTTTAGTTTTTGCGCAATATGGCGTTTTCTACACAGAGTCCCCACTGTCACTGAGACTTGCAAGGAAAATCGAGAAAATCCGTTAGGCGAAAGTTTGTTTTTCGGCATAGGGTGTATATATTCTGAAAGTACATTTCGAGACCTTTCAATTGATGTGGGTCTCCATACTGCATCCATTTTAGTTTTTGCGCAATATGGCGTTTTCTACACAGAGTCCCCACTGTCACTGAGACTTGCAAGGAAAATCGAGAAAATCCGTTAGGCGAAGGTTTGTTTTTCGGAATAAGGTGTATATATTCTGAAAGAACGAGACCTTTCAATTGATGTGGGTATCAATACTGCATCCATTTTAGTTTTTGCGCAATATGGCGTTTTCTACACAGAGTCCCCACTGTCACTGAGACTTGCAATTGTCACTGGAAAATCGAGAAAATCCGTTTATCAAAGTTTTTTCTTCGGTATATGGTGTATATATTCTGAAAGTACGTTTCGAGACCTTTCAATTGATGTGGGTATCAATACTGCATCCATTTTAGTTTTTGCGCAATATGGCGTTTTCTACACAGAGTCCCCACTGTCACTGAGACTTGCAACCAAAATCGAGAAAATCCGTTAGGCGAAGGTTTGTTTTCCGGCATATGGTGTATATATTCTGAAAGTACATTTCGAGACCTTTCAATTGATGTGGGTATCAATACTGCATCCATTTTAGTTTTTGCGCAATATGGCGTTTTCTACACAGAGTCCCCACTGTCACTGAGACTTGCAAGGAAAATCGAGAAAGTCCGTTAGGCAAAGTTTGTTTTTCGGCATAGGGTGTATATATTCTGAAGTACATTTCGAGACCTTTCAATTGATGTGCGTATCAATACTGCATCCATTTTAGTTTTTGCGCAATATGGCGTTTTCTACACAGAGTCCCCACTTTTTTCCACAACATGGCGTTTTCATTGTCACTGGAAAATCGAGAAAATCCGTTTAGCAAAGTTTTTTCTTCGGTATAAGGTGTATATATTCTGAAAGTACATTTCGAGACCTTTCAATTGATGTGGGTCTCCATACTGCATCCATTTTAGTTTTTGCGCAATATGGCGTTTTCTACACAGAGTCCCCACTGTCACTGAGACTTGCAACCAAAATCGAGAAAATCCGTTAGGCGAAGGTTTGTTTTTCGGCATATGGTGTGTATATTCTGAAAGTACATTTCGAGACCTTTCAATTGATGTGGGTCTCCATACTGCATCCATTTTAGTTTTTGCGCAATATGGCGTTTTCTACACAGAGTCCCCACTGTCACTGAGACTTGCAATGGAAATCGAGAAAATCCGTTAGGCGAAGGTTTGTTTTTCGGAATATGGTGTGTATATTCTGACAGTACATTTTGAGACCTTTCAAATACTGCATCCATTTTAGTTTTTGCGCAATATGGCGTTTTCTACACAGAGTCCCCACTGTCACTGAGACTTGCAACCAAAATCGAGAAAATCCGTTAGGCGAAGGTTTGTTTTCGGGCATACGTGTGTATATATTCTGAAAGTACATTTCGAGACCTTTCAATTGATGTGGGTCTCCATACTGCATCCATTTTAGTTTTTGCGCTATATGGCGTTTTCTACACAGAATCGCCACTGTCACTGAGACTTGCAATGAAAATCGAGAAAATCCGTTAGGCGAAGGTTTGTTTTCCGGCATATGGTGTATATATTCTGAAAGTACATTTCGAGACCTTTCAATTGATGTGGGTATCCATACTGCATCCATTTTAGTTTTTGAGCAATCTGGCGTTTTCTAAACAGAGTCCCCACTTTTTTCACAACATGGCGTTTTCTACACAGACTCCCCATTGTCACTGGAAAATCGAGAAAATCCGTTTAGCAAAGTTTTTTCTTCGGTATAAGGTGTATATATTCTGAAAGTACATTTCGAGACCTTTCAATTGATGTGGGTCTCATACTGCATCCATTTTAGTTTTTGCGCAATATGGCGTTTTCTACCCAGAGTCCCCACTGTCACTGAGACTTGCAACCAAAATCGAGAAAATCCGTTAGGCGGTTTGTTTTCCGGCATATGGTGTATATATTCTGAAAGTACATTTCGAGACCTTTCAATTGATGTGGGTATCAATACTGCATCCATTTTAGTTTTTGCGCAATATGGCGTTTTCTACACAGAGTCCCCACTGTCACTGAGACTTGCAAGGAAAATCGAGAAAATCCGTTAGGCGAAAGTTTGTTTTTCGGTATAAGGTGTATATATTCTGAAAGTACATTCCGAGACCTTTCAATTGATGTGGGTATCAATACTGCATCCATTTTAGTTTTTGCGCAATATGGCGTTTTCTACACAGAGTCCCCACTGTCACTGAGACTTGCAAGGAAAATCGAGAAAGTCCGTTAGGCGAAAGTTTGTTTTTCGGCATATGGTGTGTATATTCTGAAAGTACATTTCGAGACCTTTCAATTGATGTGGGTATCAATACTGCATCCATTTTAGTTTTTGCGCAATATGGCGTTTTCTACACAGAGTCCCCACTGTTTTCCACAACATGGCGTTTTCTACACAGACTCCGTCACTGGAATCGAGAAAATCCGTTTAGCAAAGTTTTTTCTTCGGTATAAGGTGTGTATATTCTGAAAGTACATTTCGAGACCTTTCAATTGATGTGGGTCTCCATACTGCATCCATTTTAGTTTTTGCGCAATATGGCGTTTTCTACCCAGAGTCCCCACTGTCACTGAGACTTGCAACCAAAATCGAGAAAATCCGTTAGGCGAAGGTTTGTTTTCCGGCATATGGTGTGTATATTCTGAAAGTACATTTCGAGACCTTTCAATTGATGTGGGTCTCCATACTGCATCCATTTTAGTTTTTGCGCTATATGGCGTTTTCTACACAGAATCGCCACTGTCACTGAGACTTGCAAGGAAAATCGAGAAAGTCCGTTAGGCGAAAGTTTGTTTTTCGGTATAAGGTGTATATATTCTGAAAGTACATTCCGAGACCTTTCAATTGATGTGGGTCTCCATACTGCATCCATTTTAGTTTTTGCGCAATATGGCGTTTTCTACACAGAGTCCCCACTTTTTTCACAACATGGCGTTTTCTACACAGACTCCCCATTGTCACTGGAAAATCGAGAAAATCCGTTTAGCAAAGTTTTTTTTCGGTATAAGGTGTATATATTCTGAAAGTACATTTCGAGACCTTTCAATTGATGTGGGTCTCCATACTGCATCCATTTTAGTTTTTGCGCAATATGGCGTTTTCTACACAGAGTCCCCACTGTCACTGAGACTTGCAATGGAAATCGTGAAAATCCGTTAGGCGAAGGTTTGTTTTCCGGCATATGGTGTATATATTCTGAAAGTACATTTCGAGACCTTTCAATTGATGTGGGTATCAATACTGCATCCATTTTAGTTTTTGCGCAATATGGCGTTTTCTACACAGAGTCCCCACTGTCACTGAGACTTGCACGGAAAATCGAGAAAATCCGTTTGGCGAAAGTTTGTTTTTTGGCATATGGTGTGTATATTCTGAAAGTACATTTCGAGACCTTTCAATTGATGTGCGTATCAATACTGCATCCATTTTAGTTTTTGCGCAATATGGCGTTTTCTACCCAGAGTCCCCACTGTCACTGAGACTTGCAACCAAAATCGAGAAAATCCGTTAGGCGAAGGTTTGTTTTCCGGCATATGGTGTGTATATTCTGAAAGTACATTTCGAGACCTTTCAATTGATGTGGGTATCAATACTGCATCCATTTTAGTTTTTGCGCAATATGGCGTTTTCTACACAGAGTCCCCACTGTCACTGAGACTTGCAAGGAAAATCGAGAAAGTCCGTTAGGCGAAAGTTTGTTTTTCGGCATAGGGTGTATATATTCTGACAGTACATTTTGAGACCTTTCAATTGATGTGGGTCTCCATACTGCATCCATTTTAGTTTTTGCGCAATATGGCGTTTTCTACACAGAGTCCCCACTTTTTTCACAACATGGCGTTTTCTACACAGACTCCCCATTGTCACTGGAAAATCGAGAAAATCCGTTTAGCAAAGTTTGTTTTTCGGTATAAGGTGTATATATTCTGAAAGTACATTTCGAGACCTTTCAATTGATGTGGGTCTCCATACTGCATCCATTTTAGTTTTTGCGCAATATGGCGTTTTCTACCCAGAGTCCCCACTGTCACTGAGACTTGCAATGGAAATCGAGAAAATCCGTTAGGCGAAGGTTTGTTTTCCGGCATATGGTGTGTATATTCTGAAAGTACATTTAGAGACCTTTCAATTGATGTGGGTCTCCATACTGCATCCATTTTAGTTTTTGCGCAATATGGCGTTTTCTACCCAGAGTCCCCACTGTCACTGAGACTTGCAATGAAAATCGAGAAAATCCGTTAGGCGAAGGTTTGTTTTTCGGTATGTGGTGTGTATATTCTGACAGTACATTTCGAGACCTTTCAATTGATGTGGGTCTCCATACTGCATCCATTTTAGTTTTTGCGCAATATGGCGTTTTCTACACAGAGTCCCCACTGTCACTGAGACTTGCAACCAAAATCGAGAAAATCCGTTAGGCAAAGTTTTTTATTCGGCATATGGTGTATATATTCTGAAAGTACATTTCGAGACCTTTCAATTGATGTGGGTCTCCATACTGCATCCATTTTAGTTTTTGCGCAATATGGCGTTTTCTACACAGAGTCCCCACTGTCACTGAGACTTGCAAGGAAAATCGAGAAAATCCGTTAGGCGAAGGTTTGTTTTTCGGCATATGGTGTATATATTCTGAAAGTACATTTCGAGACCTTTCAATTGATGTGGGTCTCAATACTGCATCCATTTTAGTTTTTGCGGAATATGGCGTTTTCTACACAGAGTCCCCACTGTCACTGAGACTTGCACGGAAAATCGATAAAATCCGTTTGGCGAAAGTTTGTTTTTTGGCATATGGTGTGTATATTCTGAAAGAACATTTCGAGACCTTTCAATTGATGTGGGTATCCATACTGCATCCATTTTAGTTTTTGCGCAATATGGCGTTTTCTACACAGAGTCCCCACTGTACTGCATCCATTTTAGTTTTTGCGCAATATGGCGTTTTCTACACAGAGTCCCCACTTTAGCAAAGTTTTTTCTTCAGTATAAGGTGTATATATTTTGAAAGTACATTTCGAGACCTTTCAATTGATGTGGGTATCAATACTGCATCCATTTTAGTTTTTGCGCAATATGGCGTTTTCTACACAGAGTCCCCACTGTCACTGAGACTTGCAAGGAAAATCGAGAAAATCCGTTAGGCGAAAGTTTGTTTTTCGGCATAGGTGTGTATATTCTGAAAGTACATTTTGAGACCTTTCAATTGATGTGGGTATCAATACTGCATCCATTTTAGTTTTTGCGCAATATGGCGTTTTCTACACAGAGTCCCCACTTTTTTCCACAACATGGCGTTTTCTACACAGACTCCCCATTGTCACTGGAAAATCGAGAAAATCCGTTTAGCAAAGTTTTTTTTCGGTATAAGGTGTATATATTCTGAAAGTACATTTCGAGACCTTTCAATTGATGTGGGTCTCCATACTGCATCCATTTTAGTTTTTGCGCAATATGGCGTTTTCTACACAGAGTCCCCACTGTCACTGAGACTTGCAACCAAAATCGAGAAAATCCGTTAGGCGAAGGTTTGTTTTCCGGCATATGGTGTGTATATTCTGAAAGTACATTTCGAGACCTTTCAATTGATGTGGGTATCAATACTGCATCCATTTTAGTTTTTGCGCAATATGGCGTTTTCTACCCAAAGTCCCCACTGTCACTGAGACTTGCAATGAAAATCGAGAAAATCCGTTAGGCGAAGGTTTGTTTTTCGGAATATGGTGTGTATATTCTGAAAGTACATTTTGAGACCTTTCAATTGATGTGGGTCTCCATACTGCATCCATTTTAGTTTTTGCGCAATATGGCGTTTTCTACCCAGAGTCCCCACTGTCACTGCGCCTTGCACTGGAAAATCGAGAAAATCCGTTTAGCAAAGTTTTTTCTTCGGTATAAGGTGTATATATTCTGAAAGTACGTTTCGATACCTTTCAATTGATGTGGGTCTCCATACTGCGTCCATTTTAGTTTTTGCGCAATATGGCGTTTTCTACACAGAGTCCCCACTGTCACTGAGACTTGCAACTAAAATCGAGAAAATCCGTTAGGCGAAGTTTGTTTTTCGGCATAAGGTGTATATATTCTGAAAGTACATTTCGAGACCTTTCAATTGATGTGGGTATCCATACTGCATCCATTTTAGTTTTTGCGCAATATGGCGTTTTCTACCCAGAGTCCCCACTGTCACTGAGACTTGCAAGGAAAATCGAGAAAATCCGTTAGGCGAAGGTTTGTTTTCCGGCATATGGTGTGTATATTCTGAAAGTACATTTCGAGACCTTTCAATTGATGTGGGTATCAATACTGCATCCATTTTAGTTTTTATATTCTGAAAGTACATTTCGAGACCTTTCAATTGATGTGGGTCTCCATACTGCATCCATTTTAGTTTTTGCGCAATATGGCGTTTTCTACACAGAGTCCCCACTGTCACTGAGACTTGCAACCAAAATCGAGAAAATCCGTTAGGCGAAGGTTTGTTTTCCGGCATATGGTGTATATATTCTGAAAGTACATTTCGAGACCTTTCAATTGATGTGGGTATCAATACTGCATCCATTTTAGTTTTTGCGCAATATGGCGTTTTCTACACAGAGTCCCCACTGTCACTGAGACTTGCAAGGTAAATCGAGAAAGTCCGTTAGGCGAAAGTTTGTTTTTCGGCATAGGGTGTATATATTCTGAAAGTACATTTCGAGACCTTTCAATTGATGTGGGTCTCAATACTGCATCCATTTTAGTTTTTGCGCAATATGGCGTTTTCTACACAGAGTCCCCACTTTTTTCCACAACATGGCGTTTTCTACACAGACTCCCCATTGTCACTGGAAAATCGAGAAAATCCGTTTAGCAAAGTTTTTTCTTCGGTATAAGGTGTATATATTCTGAAAGTACATTTCGAGACCTTTCAATTGATGTGGGTCTCCATACTGCATCCATTTTAGTTTTTGCGCAATATGGCGTTTTCTACCCAGAGTCCCCACTGTCACTGAGACTTGCAATGAAAATCGAGAAAATCCGTTAGGCGAAGGTTTGTTTTTCGGAATATGGTGTGTATATTCTGACAGTACATTTTGAGACCTTTCAATTGATGTGGGTCTCCATACTGCATCCATTTTAGTTTTTGCGCAATATGGCGTTTTCTACACAGAGTCCCCACTGTCACTGAGACTTGCAAGGAAAATCGACAAAATCCGTTAGGCGAAAGTTTGTTTTTCGGCATAGGGTGTATATATTCTGAAAGTACATTTCGAGACCTTTCAATTGATGTGGGTCTCAATACTGCATCCATTTTAGTTTTTGCGCAATATGGCGTTTTCTACCCAGAGTCCCCACTGTCACTGAGACTTGCAACCAAAATCGAGAAAATCCGTTAGGCGAAGGTTTGTTTTTCGGCATATGGTGTGTATATTCTGAAAGTACATTTCGAGACCTTTCAATTGATGTGGGTATCAATACTGCATCCATTTTAGTTTTTGCGCAATATGGCGTTTTCTACACAGAGTCCCCACTTTTTTCCACAACATGGCGTTTTCTACACAGACTCCCCATTGTCACTGGAAAATGGAGAAAATCCGTTTAGCAAAGTTTTTTTTTCGGTATAAGGTGTATATATTCTGAAAGTACATTTCGAGACCTTTCAATTGATGTGGGTATCAATACTGCATCCATTTTAGTTTTTGCGCAATATGGCGTTTTCTACACAGAGTCCCCACTGTCACTGAGACTTGCAAGGAAAATCGAGAAAATCCGTTAGGCGAAGGTTTGTTTTTCGGCATATGGTGTGTATATTCTGAAAGTACATTTCGAGACCTTTCAATTGATGTGGGTATCAATACTGCATCATTTTAGTTTTTGCGCAATATGGCGTTTTCTAACCAGAGTCCCCACTGTCACTGAGACTTGCAAAAAAAAATCGAGAAAATCCGTTAGGCGAAAGTTTGTTTTTCGGCATAGGTGTATATATTCTGAAAGTACATTTCGAGACCTTTCAATTGATGTGGGTATCAATACTGCATCCATTTTAGTTTTTGCGCAATATGGCGTTTTCTACACAGAGTACCCACTGTCACTGAGACTTGCAATGAAAATCGAGAAAATCCGTTAGGCGAAGGTTTGTTTTTCGGAATATGGTGTGTATATTCTGACAGTACATTTTGAGACCTTTCAATTGATGTGGGTCTCCATACTGCATCCATTTTAGTTTTTGCGCAATATGGCGTTTTCTACACAGAGTCCCCACTTTTTTCCACAACATGGCGTTTTCTACACAGACTCCCCATTGTCACTGGAAAATCGAGAAAATCCGTTTAGCAAAGTTTTTTTTCGGTATAAGGTGTATATATTCTGAAAGTACATTTCGAGACCTTTCAATTGATGTGGGTCTCCATACTGCATCCATTTTAGTTTTTGCGCAATATGGCGTTTTCTACACAGAGTCCCCACTGTCACTGAGACTTGCAACCAAAATCGAGAAAATCCGTTAGGCGAAGGTTTGTTTTTCGGCATAGGGTGTATATATTCTGAAAGTACATTTCGAGACCTTTCAATTGATGTGGGTATCAATACTGCATCCATTTTAGTTTTTGCGCAATATGGCGTTTTCTACACAGAGTCCCCACTGTTTTCACAACATGACACAGACTTTGTCATGGAAAATCGAGAAAATCCGTTTAGCAAAGTTTTTTTTCGGTATAAGGTGTGTATATTCTGAAAGTACATTTCGAGACCTTTCAATTGATGTGGGTCTCCATACTGCATCCATTTTAGTTTTTGCGCAATATGGCGTTTTCTACCCAGAGTCCCCACTGTCACTGAGACTTGCAACCAAAATCGAGAAAATCCGTTAGGCGAAGGTTTGTTTTCCGGCATATGGTGTGTATATTCTGAAAGTACATTTCGAGACCTTTCAATTGATGTGGGTCTCCATACTGCATCCATTTTAGTTTTTGCGCTATATGGCGTTTTCTACACAGAATCGCCACTGTCACTGAGACTTGCAAGGAAAATCGAGAAAGTCCGTTAGGCGAAAGTTTGTTTTTCGGTATAAGGTGTATATATTCTGAAAGTACATTCTGAAAGTACATTCTGAAAGTACATTCCGAGACCTTTCAATTGATGTGGGTCTCAATACTGCATCCATTTTAGTTTTTGCGCAATATGGCGTTTTCTACACAGAGTCCCCACTTTTTTCCACAACATGGCGTTTTCTACACAGACTCCCCATTGTCACTGGAAAATCGAGAAAATCCGTTTAGCAAAGTTTTTTTTCGGTATAAGGTGTATATATTCTGAAAGTACATTTCGAGACCTTTCAATTGATGTGGGTCTCCATACTGCATCCATTTTAGTTTTTGCGCAATATGGCGTTTTCTACCCAGAGTCCCCACTGTCACTGAGACTTGCAATGAAAATCGAGAAAATCCGTTAGGCGAAGGTTTGTTTTCGGAATATGGTGTGTATATTCTGACAGTACATTTTGAGACCTTTCAATTGATGTGGGTCTCATCCATTTTAGTTTTTGCGCAATATGGCGTTTTCTACACAGAGTCCCCACTGTCACTGAGACTTGCAAGGAAAATCGACAAAATCCGTT